>NW_026608931.1:0-47348 GCF_029499605.1 Hyla sarda | reverse complement strand
GAGCAGATGGCGGTCCGATGTTGTGGGAGAGAATAATGTCAAGGTAAGTGGTCAAAGGGGATTGTGGAAAAGGAGGAAGGTATAGTCGGAGAGGATCATCGGGGGGAAGGTGTCATCTCCTCCCACTGCGGACAGGGAGGTGTAGTCTGAGGGGACTGTGGAGGAGGACCCTAGATGGAGGAGGACCCTAAGTTGGAGAGTTGCTAAAAGTGGTGGCTGAGGCAAGTAGATTTGTGGGGTTTGGCAAAAGATTGTAAAGTGAGGGGCTTTTATTTCCTTTTTTTTTGTTGTTTGAAAATTTTATATCAAGAAAAGGGGCTCCTCTCCGACTATACCTTCCTCCTATTCCACGATCCCCTCTGAGCACTTACCTCGACATTATACGCTCCCACGACACCGGACCGCCATCTGCTATCACACACACATACACAGTCGGATAGTATAGTCGGAGGGGATCGTGGGGAGGAAGTGGAGGAAGGTGTGATGGAGGATCCTAAGTTGTAGATCTGCCAAAAGTGGTGGCTGAGGCAAGTAGATTTGTGGGATTTGGAAAAAGATTGAAAAGTGAGGGGCTTTTCTTTCCTTTTTTTTTTTGTTGTTTAAAATGTTAGAGCAAGAAAAGGGGCTCCTCTCCCCTCTCTCAAGTCACACCCCTCCACCAAAACCCCCACCCATTTTCATCCAACGGTGCCTTCCTCCTCAACCGCACCACCCACCTTGCCACACTTCCCCCTCCACCATCAACTTACCCCCTATGGTACCCTCCCCACCTATATCACCCTGGCCCACTTACCTCTACACCAGCTACCACAGACAACTGCATCTCCAACACCTTCTGGACCCGTGACCATCAGTCGCTACACACACACACACACTTCTCAACATTCTTTGTTTCCACACTCCATCACCATGCTATCTGACCATGATCAATCCACATCAGCTTCAGGGTCTTCACAGGACTTGAACTCACAACCTCTCTGCTCCAAGGTGGCAGCTCTAACCACTAGGCTGTGGGAACTGCCTGGAAACAGGCCACGGCGAATGGGGTCTTGGCCTGTTTTGACAAAAAGAGAAAGCACACAGATTGGGACTTGAACCTAAGACCGAGCTACCTCTCAGGCTTGCCAGATAGAATTCGAGTCCCCCTGAACAGCACGGTGCCGGGAGCTAGCCCGGCCGTAGAGTCGCCGAGCTAGCTCGGTCTTAGGCACGAGTTTGCCAAAACAGGCCAAGACCCTGATCGCCCCATCCAACTGACAAGCAGCTCCCACGGCTTAGTGGTTAGAGCAGCCGCCTTGGAACGCAGAGGTTGTGAGTTCGAGTCCCGTGGAGACCCCGCTGTTAACGGAAATGGATCGTGAGAACCAAGGAAGTCCGGTGGATTGGATGATGATGGACCAGAGGATATTGCTTGTTGGAGTGAGACAAAGAGAACATCAAGGAGAGCAGATGGCGGTCCGATGTTGTGGGAGAGAATAATGTCAAGGTAAGTGGTCAAAGGGGATCGTGGAAAAGGAGGAAGGTATAGTTGGAGAGGATCATCGGGGGGAAGGTGTCGTCTCCTCCCACTGCGGACAGGGAGGTGTAGTCTGAGGGGACTGTGGAGGAGGACCCTAAGTTGGAGAGTTGCTAAAAGTGGTGGCTGAGGCAAGTAGATTTGTGGGGTTTGGCAAAAGATTGTAAAGTGAGGGGCTTTTATTTCCTTTTTTTTTGTTGTTTGAAAATTTTATATCAAGAAAAGGGGCTCCTCTCCGACTATACCTTCCTCCTATTCCACGATCCCCTCTGAGCACTTACCTCGACATTATACGCTCCCACGACACCGGACCGCCATCTGCTATCACACACACATACACAGTCGGATAGTATAGTCGGAGGGGATCGTGGGGAGGAAGTGGAGGAAGGTGTGATGGAGGATCCTAAGTTGTAGATCTGCCAAAAGTGGTGGCTGAGGCAAGTAGATTTGTGGGATTTGGAAAAAGATTTTTTTGTTGTTTAAAATGTTAGAGCAAGAAAAGGGGCTCCTCTCCACTCTCTCAAGTCACACCCCTCCACCAAAACCCCCACCCATTTTCATCCAACGGTGCCTTCCTCCTCAACCGCACCACCCACCTTGCCACACTTCCCCCTCCACCATCAACCTTACCCCCTATGGTACCCTCCCCACCTATATCACCCTGGCCCACTTACCTCTACACCAGCTACCACAGACAACTGCATCTCCAACACCTTCTGGACCCGTGACCATCAGTCGCTACACACACACACACACACACACACACACACACACTTCTCAACATTCTTTGTTTCCACACTCCATCACCATGCTATCTGACCATGATCAATCCACATCAGCTTCAGGGTCTTCACAGGACTTGAACTCACAACCTCTCTGCTCCAAGGTGGCAGCTCTAACCACTAGGCTGTGGGAACTGCCTGGAAACAGGCCACGGCGAATGGGGTCTTGGCCTGTTTTGACAAAAAGAGAAAGCACACAGATTGGGACTTGAACCTAAGACCGAGCTACCTCTCAGGCTTGCCAGATAGAATTCGAGTCCCCCTGAACAGCACGGTGCCGGGAGCTAGCCCGGCCGTAGAGTCGCCGAGCTAGCTCGGTCTTAGGCACGAGTTTGCCAAAACAGGCCAAGACCCTGATCGCCCCATCCAACTGACAAGCAGCTCCCACGGCTTAGTGGTTAGAGCAGCCGCCTTGGAACGCAGAGGTTGTGAGTTCGAGTCCCGTGGAGACCCCGCTGTTAACGGAAATGGATCGTGAGAACCAAGGAAGTCCGGTGGATTGGATGATGATGGACCAGAGGATATCGCTTGTTGGAGTGAGACAAAGAGGACATCAAGGAGAGCAGATGGCGGTCCGATGTTGTGGGAGAGAATAATGTCAAGGTAAGTGGTCAAAGGGGATCGTGGAAAAGGAGGAAGGTATAGTCGGAGAGGATCATCGGGGGGAAGGTGTCGTCTCCTCCCACTGCGGACAGGGAGGTGTAGTCTGAGGGGACTGTGGAGGAGGACCCTAGATGGAGGAGGACCCTAAGTTGGAGAGTTGCTAAAAGTGGTGGCTGAGGCAAGTAGATTTGTGGGGTTTGGCAAAAGATTGTAAAGTGAGGGGCTTTTATTTCCTTTTTTTTTGTTGTTTGAAAATTTTATATCAAGAAAAGGGGCTCCTCTCCGACTATACCTTCCTCCTATTCCACGATCCCCTCTGAGCACTTACCTCGACATTATACGCTCCCACGACACCGGACCGCCATCTGCTATCACACACACATACACAGTCGGATAGTATAGTCGGAGGGGATCGTGGAGAGGAAGTGGAGGAAGGTGTGATGGAGGATCCTAAGTTGTAGATCTGCCAAAAGTGGTGGCTGAGGCAAGTAGATTTGTGGGATTTGGAAAAAGATTGAAAAGTGAGGGGCTTTTCTTTCCTTTTTTTTTGTTGTTTAAAATGTTATAGCAAGAAAAGGGGCTCCTCTCCACTCTCTCAAGTCACACCCCTCCACACTTCTCAACATTCTTTGTTTCCACACTCCATCACCATGCTATCTGACCATGATCAATCCACATCAGCTTCAGGGTCTTCACAGGACTTGAACTCACAACCTCTCTGCTCCAAGGTGGCAGCTCTAACCACTAGGCTGTGGGAACTGCCTGGAAACAGGCCACGGCGAATGCGGTCTTGGCCTGTTTTGACAAAAAGAGAAAGCACACAGATTGGGACTTGAACCTAAGACCGAGCTACCTCTCAGGCTTGCCAGATAGAATTCGAGTCCCCCTCTCTCTTTGACACGCAGGGCCATAAAAACGAGAAAAGCTTCGGCTAGGAGCCTGAACAGCACGGTGTTGGGAGCTAGCCCGGCCGTAGAGTCGCCGAGCTAGCTCGGTCTTAGGCACGAGTTTGCCAAAACAGGCCAAGACCCTGATCGCCCCATCCAACTGACAAGCAGCTCCCACGGCGAATGGGGTCTTGGCCTGTTTTGACAAAAAGAGAAAGCACACAGATTGGGACTTGAACCTAAGACCGAGCTACCTCTCAGGCTTGCCAGATAGAATTCGAGTCCCCCTGAACAGCACGGTGCCGGGAGCTAGCCCGGCCGTAGAGTCGCCGAGCTAGCTCGGTCTTAGGCACGAGTTTGCCAAAACAGGCCAAGACCCTGATCGCCCCATCCAACTGACGAGCAGCTCCCACGGCTTAGTGGTTAGAGCAGCCGCCTTGGAACGCAGAGGTTGTGAGTTCGAGTCCCGTGGAGACCCCGCTGTTAACGGAAATGGATCGTGAGAACCAAGGAAGTCCGGTGGATTGGATGATGATGGACCAGAGGATATCGCTTGTTGGAGTGAGACAAAGAGAACATCAAGGAGAGCAGATGGCGGTCCGATGTTGTGGGAGAGAATAATGTCAAGGTAAGTGGTCAAAGGGGATCGTGGAAAAGGAGGAAGGTATAGTCGGAGAGGATCATCGGGGGGAAGGTGTCGTCTCCTCCCACTGCGGACAGGGAGGTGTAGTCTGAGGGGACTGTGGAGGAGGACCCTAGATGGAGGAGGACCCTAAGTTGGAGAGTTGCTAAAAGTGGTGGCTGAGGCAAGTAGATTTGTGGGGTTTGGCAAAAGATTGTAAAGTGAGGGGCTTTTATTTCCTTTTTTTTTGTTGTTTGAAAATTTTATATCAAGAAAAGGGGCTCCTCTCCGACTATACCTTCCTCCTATTCCACGATCCCCTCTGAGCACTTACCTCGACATTATACGCTCCCACGACACCGGACCGCCATCTGCTATCACACACACATACACAGTCGGATAGTATAGTCGGAGGGGATCGTGGGGAGGAAGTGGAGGAAGGTGTGATGGAGGATCCTAAGTTGTAGATCTGCCAAAAGTGGTGGCTGAGGCAAGTAGATTTGTGGGATTTGGAAAAAGATTGAAAAGTGAGGGGCTTTTCTTTCCTTTTTTTTTGTTGTTTAAAATGTTATAGCAAGAAAAGGGGCTCCTCTCCACTCTCTCAAGTCACACCCCTCCACACTTCTCAACATTCTTTGTTTCCACACTCCATCACCATGCTATCTGACCATGATCAATCCACATCAGCTTCAGGGTCTTCACAGGACTTGAACTCACAACCTCTCTGCTCCAAGGTGGCAGCTCTAACCACTAGGCTGTGGGAACTGCCTGGAAACAGGCCACGGCGAATGCGGTCTTGGCCTGTTTTGACAAAAAGAGAAAGCACACAGATTGGGACTTGAACCTAAGACCGAGCTACCTCTCAGGCTTGCCAGATAGAATTCGAGTCCCCCTCTCTCTTTGACACGCAGGGCCATAAAAACGAGAAAAGCTTCGGCTAGAAGCCTGAACAGCACGGTGTTGGGAGCTAGCCCGGCCGTAGAGTCGCCGAGCTAGCTCGGTCTTAGGCACGAGTTTGCCAAAACAGGCCAAGACCCTGATCGCCCCATCCAACTGACAAGCAGCTCCCACGGCGAATGGGGTCTTGGCCTGTTTTGACAAAAAGAGAAAGCACACAGATTGGGACTTGAACCTAAGACCGAGCTACCTCTCAGGCTTGCCAGATAGAATTCGAGTCCCCCTGAACAGCACGGTGCCGGGAGCTAGCCCGGCCGTAGAGTCGCCGAGCTAGCTCGGTCTTAGGCACGAGTTTGCCAAAACAGGCCAAGACCCTGATCGCCCCATCCAACTGACAAGCAGCTCCCACGGCTTAGTGGTTAGAGCAGCCGCCTTGGAACGCAGAGGTTGTGAGTTCGAGTCCCGTGGAGACCCCGCTGTTAACGGAAATGGATCGTGAGAACCAAGGAAGTCCGGTGGATTGGATGATGATGGACCAGAGGATATCGCTTGTTGGAGTGAGACAAAGAGAACATCAAGGAGAGCAGATGGCGGTCCGATGTTGTGGGAGAGAATAATGTCAAGGTAAGTGGTCAAAGGGGATCGTGGAAAAGGAGGAAGGTATAGTCGGAGAGGATCATCGGGGGGAAGGTGTCGTCTCCTCCCACTGCGGACAGGGAGGTGTAGTCTGAGGGGACTGTGGAGGAGGACCCTAGATGGAGGAGGACCCTAAGTTGGAGAGTTGCTAAAAGTGGTGGCTGAGGCAAGTAGATTTGTGGGGTTTGGCAAAAGATTGTAAAGTGAGGGGCTTTTATTTCCTTTTTTTTTGTTGTTTGAAAATTTTATATCAAGAAAAGGGGCTCCTCTCCGACTATACCTTCCTCCTATTCCACGATCCCCTCTGAGCACTTACCTCGACATTATACGCTCCCACGACACCGGACCGCCATCTGCTATCACACACACATACACAGTCGGATAGTATAGTCGGAGGGGATCGTGGGGAGGAAGTGGAGGAAGGTGTGATGGAGGATCCTAAGTTGTAGATCTGCCAAAAGTGGTGGCTGAGGCAAGTAGATTTGTGGGATTTGGAAAAAGATTGAAAAGTGAGGGGCTTTTCTTTCCTTTTTTTTTGTTGTTTAAAATGTTATAGCAAGAAAAGGGGCTCCTCTCCACTCTCTCAAGTCACACCCCTCCACACTTCTCAACATTCTTTGTTTCCACACTCCATCACCATGCTATCTGACCATGATCAATCCACATCAGCTTCAGGGTCTTCACAGGACTTGAACTCACAACCTCTCTGCTCCAAGGTGGCAGCTCTAACCACTAGGCTGTGGGAACTGCCTGGAAACAGGCCACGGCGAATGCGGTCTTGGCCTGTTTTGACAAAAAGAGAAAGCACACAGATTGGGACTTGAACCTAAGACCGAGCTACCTCTCAGGCTTGCCAGATAGAATTCGAGTCCCCCTCTCTCTTTGACACGCAGGGCCATAAAAACGAGAAAAGCTTCGGCTAGAAGCCTGAACAGCACGGTGTTGGGAGCTAGCCCGGCCGTAGAGTCGCCGAGCTAGCTCGGTCTTAGGCACGAGTTTGCCAAAACAGGCCAAGACCCTGATCGCCCCATCCAACTGACAAGCAGCTCCCACGGCGAATGGGGTCTTGGCCTGTTTTGACAAAAAGAGAAAGCACACAGATTGGGACTTGAACCTAAGACCGAGCTACCTCTCAGGCTTGCCAGATAGAATTCGAGTCCCCCTGAACAGCACGGTGCCGGGAGCTAGCCCGGCCGTAGAGTCGCCGAGCTAGCTCGGTCTTAGGCACGAGTTTGCCAAAACAGGCCAAGACCCTGATCGCCCCATCCAACTGACAAGCAGCTCCCACGGCTTAGTGGTTAGAGCAGCTGCCTTGGAACGCAGAGGTTGTGAGTTCGAGTCCCGTGGAGACCCCGCTGTTAACGGAAATGGATCGTGAGAACCAAGGAAGTCCGGTGGATTGGATGATGATGGACCAGAGGATATCGCTTGTTGGAGTGAGACAAAGAGAACATCAAGGAGAGCAGATGGCGGTCCGATGTTGTGGGAGAGAATAATGTCAAGGTAAGTGGTCAAAGGGGATCGTGGAAAAGGAGGAAGGTATAGTCGGAGAGGATCATCGGGGGGAAGGTGTCGTCTCCTCCCACTGCGGACAGGGAGGTGTAGTCTGAGGGGACTGTGGAGGAGGACCCTAGATGGAGGAGGACCCTAAGTTGGAGAGTTGCTAAAAGTGGTGGCTGAGGCAAGTAGATTTGTGGGGTTTGGCAAAAGATTGTAAAGTGAGGGGCTTTTATTTCCTTTTTTTTTGTTGTTTGAAAATTTTATATCAAGAAAAGGGGCTCCTCTCCGACTATACCTTCCTCCTATTCCACGATCCCCTCTGAGCACTTACCTCGACATTATACGCTCCCACGACACCGGACCGCCATCTGCTATCACACACACATACACAGTCGGATAGTATAGTCGGAGGGGATCGTGGGGAGGAAGTGGAGGAAGGTGTGATGGAGGATCCTAAGTTGTAGATCTGCCAAAAGTGGTGGCTGAGGCAAGTAGATTTGTGGGATTTGGAAAAAGATTGAAAAGTGAGGGGCTTTTCTTTCCTTTTTTTTTGTTGTTTAAAATGTTATAGCAAGAAAAGGGGCTCCTCTCCACTCTCTCAAGTCACACCCCTCCACACTTCTCAACATTCTTTGTTTCCACACTCCATCACCATGCTATCTGACCATGATCAATCCACATCAGCTTCAGGGTCTTCACAGGACTTGAACTCACAACCTCTCTGCTCCAAGGTGGCAGCTCTAACCACTAGGCTGTGGGAACTGCCTGGAAACAGGCCACGGCGAATGCGGTCTTGGCCTGTTTTGACAAAAAGAGAAAGCACACAGATTGGGACTTGAACCTAAGACCGAGCTACCTCTCAGGCTTGCCAGATAGAATTCGAGTCCCCCTCTCTCTTTGACACGCAGGGCCATAAAAACGAGAAAAGCTTCGGCTAGAAGCCTGAACAGCACGGTGTTGGGAGCTAGCCCGGCCGTAGAGTCGCCGAGCTAGCTCGGTCTTAGGCACGAGTTTGCCAAAACAGGCCAAGACCCTGATCGCCCCATCCAACTGACAAGCAGCTCCCACGGCGAATGGGGTCTTGGCCTGTTTTGACAAAAAGAGAAAGCACACAGATTGGGACTTGAACCTAAGACCGAGCTACCTCTCAGGCTTGCCAGATAGAATTCGAGTCCCCCTGAACAGCACGGTGCCGGGAGCTAGCCCGGCCGTAGAGTCGCCGAGCTAGCTCGGTCTTAGGCACGAGTTTGCCAAAACAGGCCAAGACCCTGATCGCCCCATCCAACTGACAAGCAGCTCCCACGGCTTAGTGGTTAGAGCAGCCGCCTTGGAACGCAGAGGTTGTGAGTTCGAGTCCCGTGGAGACCCCGCTGTTAACGGAAATGGATCGTGAGAACCAAGGAAGTCCGGTGGATTGGATGATGATGGACCAGAGGATATCGCTTGTTGGAGTGAGACAAAGAGAACATCAAGGAGAGCAGATGGCGGTCCGATGTTGTGGGAGAGAATAATGTCAAGGTAAGTGGTCAAAGGGGATCGTGGAAAAGGAGGAAGGTATAGTCGGAGAGGATCATCGGGGGGAAGGTGTCGTCTCCTCCCACTGCGGACAGGGAGGTGTAGTCTGAGGGGACTGTGGAGGAGGACCCTAGATGGAGGAGGACCCTAAGTTGGAGAGTTGCTAAAAGTGGTGGCTGAGGCAAGTAGATTTGTGGGGTTTGGCAAAAGATTGTAAAGTGAGGGGCTTTTATTTCCTTTTTTTTTGTTGTTTGAAAATTTTATATCAAGAAAAGGGGCTCCTCTCCGACTATACCTTCCTCCTATTCCACGATCCCCTCTGAGCACTTACCTCGACATTATACGCTCCCACGACACCGGACCGCCATCTGCTATCACACACACATACACAGTCGGATAGTATAGTCGGAGGGGATCGTGGGGAGGAAGTGGAGGAAGGTGTGATGGAGGATCCTAAGTTGTAGATCTGCCAAAAGTGGTGGCTGAGGCAAGTAGATTTGTGGGATTTGGAAAAAGATTGAAAAGTGAGGGGCTTTTCTTTCCTTTTTTTTTGTTGTTTAAAATGTTATAGCAAGAAAAGGGGCTCCTCTCCACTCTCTCAAGTCACACCCCTCCACACTTCTCAACATTCTTTGTTTCCACACTCCATCACCATGCTATCTGACCATGATCAATCCACATCAGCTTCAGGGTCTTCACAGGACTTGAACTCACAACCTCTCTGCTCCAAGGTGGCAGCTCTAACCACTAGGCTGTGGGAACTGCCTGGAAACAGGCCACGGCGAATGCGGTCTTGGCCTGTTTTGACAAAAAGAGAAAGCACACAGATTGGGACTTGAACCTAAGACCGAGCTACCTCTCAGGCTTGCCAGATAGAATTCGAGTCCCCCTCTCTCTTTGACACGCAGGGCCATAAAAACGAGAAAAGCTTCGGCTAGAAGCCTGAACAGCACGGTGTTGGGAGCTAGCCCGGCCGTAGAGTCGCCGAGCTAGCTCGGTCTTAGGCACGAGTTTGCCAAAACAGGCCAAGACCCTGATCGCCCCATCCAACTGACAAGCAGCTCCCACGGCGAATGGGGTCTTGGCCTGTTTTGACAAAAAGAGAAAGCACACAGATTGGGACTTGAACCTAAGACCGAGCTACCTCTCAGGCTTGCCAGATAGAATTCGAGTCCCCCTGAACAGCACGGTGCCGGGAGCTAGCCCGGCCGTAGAGTCGCCGAGCTAGCTCGGTCTTAGGCACGAGTTTGCCAAAACAGGCCAAGACCCTGATCGCCCCATCCAACTGACAAGCAGCTCCCACGGCTTAGTGGTTAGAGCAGCCGCCTTGGAACGCAGAGGTTGTGAGTTCGAGTCCCGTGGAGACCCCGCTGTTAACGGAAATGGATCGTGAGAACCAAGGAAGTCCGGTGGATTGGATGATGATGGACCAGAGGATATCGCTTGTTGGAGTGAGACAAAGAGGACGTCAAGGAGAGCAGATGGCGGTCCGATGTTGTGGGAGAGAATAATGTCAAGGTAAGTGGTCAAAGGGGATCGTGGAAAAGGAGGAAGGTATAGTCGGAGAGGATCATCGGGGGGAAGGTGTCGTCTCCTCCCACTGCGGACAGGGAGGTGTAGTCTGAGGGGACTGTGGAGGAGGACCCTAGATGGAGGAGGACCCTAAGTTGGAGAGTTGCTAAAAGTGGTGGCTGAGGCAAGTAGATTTGTGGGGTTTGGCAAAAGATTGTAAAGTGAGGGGCTTTTATTTCCTTTTTTTTTGTTGTTTGAAAATTTTATATCAAGAAAAGGGGCTCCTCTCCGACTATACCTTCCTCCTATTCCACGATCCCCTCTGAGCACTTACCTCGACATTATACGCTCCCACGACACCGGACCGCCATCTGCTATCACACACACATACACAGTCGGATAGTATAGTCGGAGGGGATCGTGGGGAGGAAGTGGAGGAAGGTGTGATGGAGGATCCTAAGTTGTAGATCTGCCAAAAGTGGTGGCTGAGGCAAGTAGATTTGTGGGATTTGGAAAAAGATTGAAAAGTGAGGGGCTTTTCTTTCCTTTTTTTTTGTTGTTTAAAATGTTATAGCAAGAAAAGGGGCTCCTCTCCACTCTCTCAAGTCACACCCCTCCACACTTCTCAACATTCTTTGTTTCCACACTCCATCACCATGCTATCTGACCATGATCAATCCACATCAGCTTCAGGGTCTTCACAGGACTTGAACTCACAACCTCTCTGCTCCAAGGTGGCAGCTCTAACCACTAGGCTGTGGGAACTGCCTGGAAACAGGCCACGGCGAATGCGGTCTTGGCCTGTTTTGACAAAAAGAGAAAGCACACAGATTGGGACTTGAACCTAAGACCGAGCTACCTCTCAGGCTTGCCAGATAGAATTCGAGTCCCCCTCTCTCTTTGACACGCAGGGCCATAAAAACGAGAAAAGCTTCGGCTAGGAGCCTGAACAGCACGGTGTTGGGAGCTAGCCCGGCCGTAGAGTCGCCGAGCTAGCTCGGTCTTAGGCACGAGTTTGCCAAAACAGGCCAAGACCCTGATCGCCCCATCCAACTGACAAGCAGCTCCCACGGCGAATGGGGTCTTGGCCTGTTTTGACAAAAAGAGAAAGCACACAGATTGGGACTTGAACCTAAGACCGAGCTACCTCTCAGGCTTGCCAGATAGAATTCGAGTCCCCCTGAACAGCACGGTGCCGGGAGCTAGCCCGGCCGTAGAGTCGCCGAGCTAGCTCGGTCTTAGGCACGAGTTTGCCAAAACAGGCCAAGACCCTGATCGCCCCATCCAACTGACAAGCAGCTCCCACGGCTTAGTGGTTAGAGCAGCCGCCTTGGAACGCAGAGGTTGTGAGTTCGAGTCCCGTGGAGACCCCGCTGTTAACGGAAATGGATCGTGAGAACCAAGGAAGTCCGGTGGATTGGATGATGATGGACCAGAGGATATCGCTTGTTGGAGTGAGACAAAGAGAACATCAAGGAGAGCAGATGGCGGTCCGATGTTGTGGGAGAGAATAATGTCAAGGTAAGTGGTCAAAGGGGATCGTGGAAAAGGAGGAAGGTATAGTCGGAGAGGATCATCGGGGGGAAGGTGTCGTCTCCTCCCACTGCGGACAGGGAGGTGTAGTCTGAGGGGACTGTGGAGGAGGACCCTAGATGGAGGAGGACCCTAAGTTGGAGAGTTGCTAAAAGTGGTGGCTGAGGCAAGTAGATTTGTGGGGTTTGGCAAAAGATTGTAAAGTGAGGGGCTTTTATTTCCTTTTTTTTTGTTGTTTGAAAATTTTATATCAAGAAAAGGGGCTCCTCTCCGACTATACCTTCCTCCTATTCCACGATCCCCTCTGAGCACTTACCTCGACATTATACGCTCCCACGACACCGGACCGCCATCTGCTATCACACACACATACACAGTCGGATAGTATAGTCGGAGGGGATCGTGGGGAGGAAGTGGAGGAAGGTGTGATGGAGGATCCTAAGTTGTAGATCTGCCAAAAGTGGTGGCTGAGGCAAGTAGATTTGTGGGATTTGGAAAAAGATTGAAAAGTGAGGGGCTTTTCTTTCCTTTTTTTTTGTTGTTTAAAATGTTATAGCAAGAAAAGGGGCTCCTCTCCACTCTCTCAAGTCACACCCCTCCACACTTCTCAACATTCTTTGTTTCCACACTCCATCACCATGCTATCTGACCATGATCAATCCACATCAGCTTCAGGGTCTTCACAGGACTTGAACTCACAACCTCTCTGCTCCAAGGTGGCAGCTCTAACCACTAGGCTGTGGGAACTGCCTGGAAACAGGCCACGGCGAATGCGGTCTTGGCCTGTTTTGACAAAAAGAGAAAGCACACAGATTGGGACTTGAACCTAAGACCGAGCTACCTCTCAGGCTTGCCAGATAGAATTCGAGTCCCCCTCTCTCTTTGACACGCAGGGCCATAAAAACGAGAAAAGCTTCGGCTAGAAGCCTGAACAGCACGGTGTTGGGAGCTAGCCCGGCCGTAGAGTCGCCGAGCTAGCTCGGTCTTAGGCACGAGTTTGCCAAAACAGGCCAAGACCCTGATCGCCCCATCCAACTGACAAGCAGCTCCCACGGCGAATGGGGTCTTGGCCTGTTTTGACAAAAAGAGAAAGCACACAGATTGGGACTTGAACCTAAGACCGAGCTACCTCTCAGGCTTGCCAGATAGAATTCGAGTCCCCCTGAACAGCACGGTGCCGGGAGCTAGCCCGGCCGTAGAGTCGCCGAGCTAGCTCGGTCTTAGGCACGAGTTTGCCAAAACAGGCCAAGACCCTGATCGCCCCATCCAACTGACAAGCAGCTCCCACGGCTTAGTGGTTAGAGCAGCCGCCTTGGAACGCAGAGGTTGTGAGTTCGAGTCCCGTGGAGACCCCGCTGTTAACGGAAATGGATCGTGAGAACCAAGGAAGTCCGGTGGATTGGATGATGATGGACCAGAGGATATCGCTTGTTGGAGTGAGACAAAGAGAACATCAAGGAGAGCAGATGGCGGTCCGATGTTGTGGGAGAGAATAATGTCAAGGTAAGTGGTCAAAGGGGATCGTGGAAAAGGAGGAAGGTATAGTCGGAGAGGATCATCGGGGGGAAGGTGTCGTCTCCTCCCACTGCGGACAGGGAGGTGTAGTCTGAGGGGACTGTGGAGGAGGACCCTAGATGGAGGAGGACCCTAAGTTGGAGAGTTGCTAAAAGTGGTGGCTGAGGCAAGTAGATTTGTGGGGTTTGGCAAAAGATTGTAAAGTGAGGGGCTTTTATTTCCTTTTTTTTTGTTGTTTGAAAATTTTATATCAAGAAAAGGGGCTCCTCTCCGACTATACCTTCCTCCTATTCCACGATCCCCTCTGAGCACTTACCTCGACATTATACGCTCCCACGACACCGGACCGCCATCTGCTATCACACACACATACACAGTCGGATAGTATAGTCGGAGGGGATCGTGGGGAGGAAGTGGAGGAAGGTGTGATGGAGGATCCTAAGTTGTAGATCTGCCAAAAGTGGTGGCTGAGGCAAGTAGATTTGTGGGATTTGGAAAAAGATTGAAAAGTGAGGGGCTTTTCTTTCCTTTTTTTTTGTTGTTTAAAATGTTATAGCAAGAAAAGGGGCTCCTCTCCACTCTCTCAAGTCACACCCCTCCACACTTCTCAACATTCTTTGTTTCCACACTCCATCACCATGCTATCTGACCATGATCAATCCACATCAGCTTCAGGGTCTTCACAGGACTTGAACTCACAACCTCTCTGCTCCAAGGTGGCAGCTCTAACCACTAGGCTGTGGGAACTGCCTGGAAACAGGCCACGGCGAATGCGGTCTTGGCCTGTTTTGACAAAAAGAGAAAGCACACAGATTGGGACTTGAACCTAAGACCGAGCTACCTCTCAGGCTTGCCAGATAGAATTCGAGTCCCCCTCTCTCTTTGACACGCAGGGCCATAAAAACGAGAAAAGCTTCGGCTAGAAGCCTGAACAGCACGGTGTTGGGAGCTAGCCCGGCCGTAGAGTCGCCGAGCTAGCTCGGTCTTAGGCACGAGTTTGCCAAAACAGGCCAAGACCCTGATCGCCCCATCCAACTGACAAGCAGCTCCCACGGCTTAGTGGTTAGAGCAGCCGCCTTGGAACGCAGAGGTTGTGAGTTCGAGTCCCGTGGAGACCCCGCTGTTAACGGAAATGGATCGTGAGAACCAAGGAAGTCCGGTGGATTGGATGATGATGGACCAGAGGATATCGCTTGTTGGAGTGAGACAAAGAAAACATCAAGGAGAGCAGATGGCGGTCCGATGTTGTGGGAGAGAATAATGTCAAGGTAAGTGGTCAAAGGGGATTGTGGAAAAGGAGGAAGGTATAGTCGGAGAGGATCATCGGGGGGAAGGTGTCATCTCCTCCCACTGCGGACAGGGAGGTGTAGTCTGAGGGGACTGTGGAGGAGGACCCTAGATGGAGGAGGACCCTAAGTTGGAGAGTTGCTAAAAGTGGTGGCTGAGGCAAGTAGATTTGTGGGGTTTGGCAAAAGATTGTAAAGTGAGGGGCTTTTATTTCCTTTTTTTTTGTTGTTTGAAAATTTTATATCAAGAAAAGGGGCTCCTCTCCGACTATACCTTCCTCCTATTCCACGATCCCCTCTGAGCACTTACCTCGACATTATACGCTCCCACGACACCGGACCGCCATCTGCTATCACACACACATACACAGTCGGATAGTATAGTCGGAGGGGATCGTGGGGAGGAAGTGGAGGAAGGTGTGATGGAGGATCCTAAGTTGTAGATCTGCCAAAAGTGGTGGCTGAGGCAAGTAGATTTGTGGGATTTGGAAAAAGATTGAAAAGTGAGGGGCTTTTCTTTCCTTTTTTTTTTTGTTGTTTAAAATGTTAGAGCAAGAAAAGGGGCTCCTCTCCCCTCTCTCAAGTCACACCCCTCCACCAAAACCCCCACCCATTTTCATCCAACGGTGCCTTCCTCCTCAACCGCACCACCCACCTTGCCACACTTCCCCCTCCACCATCAACTTACCCCCTATGGTACCCTCCCCACCTATATCACCCTGGCCCACTTACCTCTACACCAGCTACCACAGACAACTGCATCTCCAACACCTTCTGGACCCGTGACCATCAGTCGCTACACACACACACACACTTCTCAACATTCTTTGTTTCCACACTCCATCACCATGCTATCTGACCATGATCAATCCACATCAGCTTCAGGGTCTTCACAGGACTTGAACTCACAACCTCTCTGCTCCAAGGTGGCAGCTCTAACCACTAGGCTGTGGGAACTGCCTGGAAACAGGCCACGGCGAATGGGGTCTTGGCCTGTTTTGACAAAAAGAGAAAGCACACAGATTGGGACTTGAACCTAAGACCGAGCTACCTCTCAGGCTTGCCAGATAGAATTCGAGTCCCCCTGAACAGCACGGTGCCGGGAGCTAGCCCGGCCGTAGAGTCGCCGAGCTAGCTCGGTCTTAGGCACGAGTTTGCCAAAACAGGCCAAGACCCTGATCGCCCCATCCAACTGACAAGCAGCTCCCACGGCTTAGTGGTTAGAGCAGCCGCCTTGGAACGCAGAGGTTGTGAGTTCGAGTCCCGTGGAGACCCCGCTGTTAACGGAAATGGATCGTGAGAACCAAGGAAGTCCGGTGGATTGGATGATGATGGACCAGAGGATATTGCTTGTTGGAGTGAGACAAAGAGAACATCAAGGAGAGCAGATGGCGGTCCGATGTTGTGGGAGAGAATAATGTCAAGGTAAGTGGTCAAAGGGGATCGTGGAAAAGGAGGAAGGTATAGTTGGAGAGGATCATCGGGGGGAAGGTGTCGTCTCCTCCCACTGCGGACAGGGAGGTGTAGTCTGAGGGGACTGTGGAGGAGGACCCTAAGTTGGAGAGTTGCTAAAAGTGGTGGCTGAGGCAAGTAGATTTGTGGGGTTTGGCAAAAGATTGTAAAGTGAGGGGCTTTTATTTCCTTTTTTTTTGTTGTTTGAAAATTTTATATCAAGAAAAGGGGCTCCTCTCCGACTATACCTTCCTCCTATTCCACGATCCCCTCTGAGCACTTACCTCGACATTATACGCTCCCACGACACCGGACCGCCATCTGCTATCACACACACATACACAGTCGGATAGTATAGTCGGAGGGGATCGTGGGGAGGAAGTGGAGGAAGGTGTGATGGAGGATCCTAAGTTGTAGATCTGCCAAAAGTGGTGGCTGAGGCAAGTAGATTTGTGGGATTTGGAAAAAGATTGAAAAGTGAGGGGCTTTTCTTTCCTTTTTTTTTGTTGTTTAAAATGTTATAGCAAGAAAAGGGGCTCCTCTCCACTCTCTCAAGTCACACCCCTCCACACTTCTCAACATTCTTTGTTTCCACACTCCATCACCATGCTATCTGACCATGATCAATCCACATCAGCTTCAGGGTCTTCACAGGACTTGAACTCACAACCTCTCTGCTCCAAGGTGGCAGCTCTAACCACTAGGCTGTGGGAACTGCCTGGAAACAGGCCACGGCGAATGCGGTCTTGGCCTGTTTTGACAAAAAGAGAAAGCACACAGATTGGGACTTGAACCTAAGACCGAGCTACCTCTCAGGCTTGCCAGATAGAATTCGAGTCCCCCTCTCTCTTTGACACGCAGGGCCATAAAAACGAGAAAAGCTTCGGCTAGGAGCCTGAACAGCACGGTGTTGGGAGCTAGCCCGGCCGTAGAGTCGCCGAGCTAGCTCGGTCTTAGGCACGAGTTTGCCAAAACAGGCCAAGACCCTGATCGCCCCATCCAACTGACAAGCAGCTCCCACGGCGAATGGGGTCTTGGCCTGTTTTGACAAAAAGAGAAAGCACACAGATTGGGACTTGAACCTAAGACCGAGCTACCTCTCAGGCTTGCCAGATAGAATTCGAGTCCCCCTGAACAGCACGGTGCCGGGAGCTAGCCCGGCCGTAGAGTCGCCGAGCTAGCTCGGTCTTAGGCACGAGTTTGCCAAAACAGGCCAAGACCCTGATCGCCCCATCCAACTGACAAGCAGCTCCCACGGCTTAGTGGTTAGAGCAGCCGCCTTGGAACGCAGAGGTTGTGAGTTCGAGTCCCGTGGAGACCCCGCTGTTAACGGAAATGGATCGTGAGAACCAAGGAAGTCCGGTGGATTGGATGATGATGGACCAGAGGATATCGCTTGTTGGAGTGAGACAAAGAGAACATCAAGGAGAGCAGATGGCGGTCCGATGTTGTGGGAGAGAATAATGTCAAGGTAAGTGGTCAAAGGGGATCGTGGAAAAGGAGGAAGGTATAGTCGGAGAGGATCATCGGGGGGAAGGTGTCGTCTCCTCCCACTGCGGACAGGGAGGTGTAGTCTGAGGGGACTGTGGAGGAGGACCCTAGATGGAGGAGGACCCTAAGTTGGAGAGTTGCTAAAAGTGGTGGCTGAGGCAAGTAGATTTGTGGGGTTTGGCAAAAGATTGTAAAGTGAGGGGCTTTTATTTCCTTTTTTTTTGTTGTTTGAAAATTTTATATCAAGAAAAGGGGCTCCTCTCCGACTATACCTTCCTCCTATTCCACGATCCCCTCTGAGCACTTACCTCGACATTATACGCTCCCACGACACCGGACCGCCATCTGCTATCACACACACATACACAGTCGGATAGTATAGTCGGAGGGGATCGTGGGGAGGAAGTGGAGGAAGGTGTGATGGAGGATCCTAAGTTGTAGATCTGCCAAAAGTGGTGGCTGAGGCAAGTAGATTTGTGGGATTTGGAAAAAGATTGAAAAGTGAGGGGCTTTTCTTTCCTTTTTTTTTGTTGTTTAAAATGTTATAGCAAGAAAAGGGGCTCCTCTCCACTCTCTCAAGTCACACCCCTCCACACTTCTCAACATTCTTTGTTTCCACACTCCATCACCATGCTATCTGACCATGATCAATCCACATCAGCTTCAGGGTCTTCACAGGACTTGAACTCACAACCTCTCTGCTCCAAGGTGGCAGCTCTAACCACTAGGCTGTGGGAACTGCCTGGAAACAGGCCACGGCGAATGCGGTCTTGGCCTGTTTTGACAAAAAGAGAAAGCACACAGATTGGGACTTGAACCTAAGACCGAGCTACCTCTCAGGCTTGCCAGATAGAATTCGAGTCCCCCTCTCTCTTTGACACGCAGGGCCATAAAAACGAGAAAAGCTTCGGCTAGAAGCCTGAACAGCACGGTGTTGGGAGCTAGCCCGGCCGTAGAGTCGCCGAGCTAGCTCGGTCTTAGGCACGAGTTTGCCAAAACAGGCCAAGACCCTGATCGCCCCATCCAACTGACAAGCAGCTCCCACGGCGAATGGGGTCTTGGCCTGTTTTGACAAAAAGAGAAAGCACACAGATTGGGACTTGAACCTAAGACCGAGCTACCTCTCAGGCTTGCCAGATAGAATTCGAGTCCCCCTGAACAGCACGGTGCCGGGAGCTAGCCCGGCCGTAGAGTCGCCGAGCTAGCTCGGTCTTAGGCACGAGTTTGCCAAAACAGGCCAAGACCCTGATCGCCCCATCCAACTGACAAGCAGCTCCCACGGCTTAGTGGTTAGAGCAGCCGCCTTGGAACGCAGAGGTTGTGAGTTCGAGTCCCGTGGAGACCCCGCTGTTAACGGAAATGGATCGTGAGAACCAAGGAAGTCCGGTGGATTGGATGATGATGGACCAGAGGATATCGCTTGTTGGAGTGAGACAAAGAGAACATCAAGGAGAGCAGATGGCGGTCCGATGTTGTGGGAGAGAATAATGTCAAGGTAAGTGGTCAAAGGGGATCGTGGAAAAGGAGGAAGGTATAGTCGGAGAGGATCATCGGGGGGAAGGTGTCGTCTCCTCCCACTGCGGACAGGGAGGTGTAGTCTGAGGGGACTGTGGAGGAGGACCCTAGATGGAGGAGGACCCTAAGTTGGAGAGTTGCTAAAAGTGGTGGCTGAGGCAAGTAGATTTGTGGGGTTTGGCAAAAGATTGTAAAGTGAGGGGCTTTTATTTCCTTTTTTTTTGTTGTTTGAAAATTTTATATCAAGAAAAGGGGCTCCTCTCCGACTATACCTTCCTCCTATTCCACGATCCCCTCTGAGCACTTACCTCGACATTATACGCTCCCACGACACCGGACCGCCATCTGCTATCACACACACATACACAGTCGGATAGTATAGTCGGAGGGGATCGTGGGGAGGAAGTGGAGGAAGGTGTGATGGAGGATCCTAAGTTGTAGATCTGCCAAAAGTGGTGGCTGAGGCAAGTAGATTTGTGGGATTTGGAAAAAGATTGAAAAGTGAGGGGCTTTTCTTTCCTTTTTTTTTGTTGTTTAAAATGTTATAGCAAGAAAAGGGGCTCCTCTCCACTCTCTCAAGTCACACCCCTCCACACTTCTCAACATTCTTTGTTTCCACACTCCATCACCATGCTATCTGACCATGATCAATCCACATCAGCTTCAGGGTCTTCACAGGACTTGAACTCACAACCTCTCTGCTCCAAGGTGGCAGCTCTAACCACTAGGCTGTGGGAACTGCCTGGAAACAGGCCACGGCGAATGCGGTCTTGGCCTGTTTTGACAAAAAGAGAAAGCACACAGATTGGGACTTGAACCTAAGACCGAGCTACCTCTCAGGCTTGCCAGATAGAATTCGAGTCCCCCTCTCTCTTTGACACGCAGGGCCATAAAAACGAGAAAAGCTTCGGCTAGAAGCCTGAACAGCACGGTGTTGGGAGCTAGCCCGGCCGTAGAGTCGCCGAGCTAGCTCGGTCTTAGGCACGAGTTTGCCAAAACAGGCCAAGACCCTGATCGCCCCATCCAACTGACAAGCAGCTCCCACGGCGAATGGGGTCTTGGCCTGTTTTGACAAAAAGAGAAAGCACACAGATTGGGACTTGAACCTAAGACCGAGCTACCTCTCAGGCTTGCCAGATAGAATTCGAGTCCCCCTGAACAGCACGGTGCCGGGAGCTAGCCCGGCCGTAGAGTCGCCGAGCTAGCTCGGTCTTAGGCACGAGTTTGCCAAAACAGGCCAAGACCCTGATCGCCCCATCCAACTGACAAGCAGCTCCCACGGCTTAGTGGTTAGAGCAGCCGCCTTGGAACGCAGAGGTTGTGAGTTCGAGTCCCGTGGAGACCCCGCTGTTAACGGAAATGGATCGTGAGAACCAAGGAAGTCCGGTGGATTGGATGATGATGGACCAGAGGATATCGCTTGTTGGAGTGAGACAAAGAGAACATCAAGGAGAGCAGATGGCGGTCCGATGTTGTGGGAGAGAATAATGTCAAGGTAAGTGGTCAAAGGGGATCGTGGAAAAGGAGGAAGGTATAGTCGGAGAGGATCATCGGGGGGAAGGTGTCGTCTCCTCCCACTGCGGACAGGGAGGTGTAGTCTGAGGGGACTGTGGAGGAGGACCCTAGATGGAGGAGGACCCTAAGTTGGAGAGTTGCTAAAAGTGGTGGCTGAGGCAAGTAGATTTGTGGGGTTTGGCAAAAGATTGTAAAGTGAGGGGCTTTTATTTCCTTTTTTTTTGTTGTTTGAAAATTTTATATCAAGAAAAGGGGCTCCTCTCCGACTATACCTTCCTCCTATTCCACGATCCCCTCTGAGCACTTACCTCGACATTATACGCTCCCACGACACCGGACCGCCATCTGCTATCACACACACATACACAGTCGGATAGTATAGTCGGAGGGGATCGTGGGGAGGAAGTGGAGGAAGGTGTGATGGAGGATCCTAAGTTGTAGATCTGCCAAAAGTGGTGGCTGAGGCAAGTAGATTTGTGGGATTTGGAAAAAGATTGAAAAGTGAGGGGCTTTTCTTTCCTTTTTTTTTGTTGTTTAAAATGTTATAGCAAGAAAAGGGGCTCCTCTCCACTCTCTCAAGTCACACCCCTCCACACTTCTCAACATTCTTTGTTTCCACACTCCATCACCATGCTATCTGACCATGATCAATCCACATCAGCTTCAGGGTCTTCACAGGACTTGAACTCACAACCTCTCTGCTCCAAGGTGGCAGCTCTAACCACTAGGCTGTGGGAACTGCCTGGAAACAGGCCACGGCGAATGCGGTCTTGGCCTGTTTTGACAAAAAGAGAAAGCACACAGATTGGGACTTGAACCTAAGACCGAGCTACCTCTCAGGCTTGCCAGATAGAATTCGAGTCCCCCTCTCTCTTTGACACGCAGGGCCATAAAAACGAGAAAAGCTTCGGCTAGAAGCCTGAACAGCACAGTGTTGGGAGCTAGCCCGGCCGTAGAGTCGCCGAGCTAGCTCGGTCTTAGGCACGAGTTTGCCAAAACAGGCCAAGACCCTGATCGCCCCATCCAACTGACAAGCAGCTCCCACGGCGAATGGGGTCTTGGCCTGTTTTGACAAAAAGAGAAAGCACACAGATTGGGACTTGAACCTAAGACCGAGCTACCTCTCAGGCTTGCCAGATAGAATTCGAGTCCCCCTGAACAGCACGGTGCCGGGAGCTAGCCCGGCCGTAGAGTCGCCGAGCTAGCTCGGTCTTAGGCACGAGTTTGCCAAAACAGGCCAAGACCCTGATCGCCCCATCCAACTGACAAGCAGCTCCCACGGCTTAGTGGTTAGAGCAGCCGCCTTGGAACGCAGAGGTTGTGAGTTCGAGTCCCGTGGAGACCCCGCTGTTAACGGAAATGGATCGTGAGAACCAAGGAAGTCCGGTGGATTGGATGATGATGGACCAGAGGATATCGCTTGTTGGAGTGAGACAAAGAGAACATCAAGGAGAGCAGATGGCGGTCCGATGTTGTGGGAGAGAATAATGTCAAGGTAAGTGGTCAAAGGGGATCGTGGAAAAGGAGGAAGGTATAGTCGGAGAGGATCATCGGGGGGAAGGTGTCGTCTCCTCCCACTGCGGACAGGGAGGTGTAGTCTGAGGGGACTGTGGAGGAGGACCCTAGATGGAGGAGGACCCTAAGTTGGAGAGTTGCTAAAAGTGGTGGCTGAGGCAAGTAGATTTGTGGGGTTTGGCAAAAGATTGTAAAGTGAGGGGCTTTTATTTCCTTTTTTTTTGTTGTTTGAAAATTTTATATCAAGAAAAGGGGCTCCTCTCCGACTATACCTTCCTCCTATTCCACGATCCCCTCTGAGCACTTACCTCGACATTATACGCTCCCACGACACCGGACCGCCATCTGCTATCACACACACATACACAGTCGGATAGTATAGTCGGAGGGGATCGTGGGGAGGAAGTGGAGGAAGGTGTGATGGAGGATCCTAAGTTGTAGATCTGCCAAAAGTGGTGGCTGAGGCAAGTAGATTTGTGGGATTTGGAAAAAGATTGAAAAGTGAGGGGCTTTTCTTTCCTTTTTTTTTGTTGTTTAAAATGTTATAGCAAGAAAAGGGGCTCCTCTCCACTCTCTCAAGTCACACCCCTCCACACTTCTCAACATTCTTTGTTTCCACACTCCATCACCATGCTATCTGACCATGATCAATCCACATCAGCTTCAGGGTCTTCACAGGACTTGAACTCACAACCTCTCTGCTCCAAGGTGGCAGCTCTAACCACTAGGCTGTGGGAACTGCCTGGAAACAGGCCACGGCGAATGCGGTCTTGGCCTGTTTTGACAAAAAGAGAAAGCACACAGATTGGGACTTGAACCTAAGACCGAGCTACCTCTCAGGCTTGCCAGATAGAATTCGAGTCCCCCTCTCTCTTTGACACGCAGGGCCATAAAAACGAGAAAAGCTTCGGCTAGAAGCCTGAACAGCACGGTGTTGGGAGCTAGCCCGGCCGTAGAGTCGCCGAGCTAGCTCGGTCTTAGGCACGAGTTTGCCAAAACAGGCCAAGACCCTGATCGCCCCATCCAACTGACAAGCAGCTCCCACGGCGAATGGGGTCTTGGCCTGTTTTGACAAAAAGAGAAAGCACACAGATTGGGACTTGAACCTAAGACCGAGCTACCTCTCAGGCTTGCCAGATAGAATTCGAGTCCCCCTGAACAGCACGGTGCCGGGAGCTAGCCCGGCCGTAGAGTCGCCGAGCTAGCTCGGTCTTAGGCACGAGTTTGCCAAAACAGGCCAAGACCCTGATCGCCCCATCCAACTGACAAGCAGCTCCCACGGCTTAGTGGTTAGAGCAGCCGCCTTGGAACGCAGAGGTTGTGAGTTCGAGTCCCGTGGAGACCCCGCTGTTAACGGAAATGGATCGTGAGAACCAAGGAAGTCCGGTGGATTGGATGATGATGGACCAGAGGATATCGCTTGTTGGAGTGAGACAAAGAGGACATCAAGGAGAGCAGATGGCGGTCCGATGTTGTGGGAGAGAATAATGTCAAGGTAAGTGGTCAAAGGGGATCGTGGAAAAGGAGGAAGGTATAGTCGGAGAGGATCATCGGGGGGAAGGTGTCGTCTCCTCCCACTGCGGACAGGGAGGTGTAGTCTGAGGGGACTGTGGAGGAGGACCCTAGATGGAGGAGGACCCTAAGTTGGAGAGTTGCTAAAAGTGGTGGCTGAGGCAAGTAGATTTGTGGGGTTTGGCAAAAGATTGTAAAGTGAGGGGCTTTTATTTCCTTTTTTTTTGTTGTTTGAAAATTTTATATCAAGAAAAGGGGCTCCTCTCCGACTATACCTTCCTCCTATTCCACGATCCCCTCTGAGCACTTACCTCGACATTATACGCTCCCACGACACCGGACCGCCATCTGCTATCACACACACATACACAGTCGGATAGTATAGTCGGAGGGGATCGTGGAGAGGAAGTGGAGGAAGGTGTGATGGAGGATCCTAAGTTGTAGATCTGCCAAAAGTGGTGGCTGAGGCAAGTAGATTTGTGGGATTTGGAAAAAGATTGAAAAGTGAGGGGCTTTTCTTTCCTTTTTTTTTGTTGTTTAAAATGTTATAGCAAGAAAAGGGGCTCCTCTCCACTCTCTCAAGTCACACCCCTCCACACTTCTCAACATTCTTTGTTTCCACACTCCATCACCATGCTATCTGACCATGATCAATCCACATCAGCTTCAGGGTCTTCACAGGACTTGAACTCACAACCTCTCTGCTCCAAGGTGGCAGCTCTAACCACTAGGCTGTGGGAACTGCCTGGAAACAGGCCACGGCGAATGCGGTCTTGGCCTGTTTTGACAAAAAGAGAAAGCACACAGATTGGGACTTGAACCTAAGACCGAGCTACCTCTCAGGCTTGCCAGATAGAATTCGAGTCCCCCTCTCTCTTTGACACGCAGGGCCATAAAAACGAGAAAAGCTTCGGCTAGGAGCCTGAACAGCACGGTGTTGGGAGCTAGCCCGGCCGTAGAGTCGCCGAGCTAGCTCGGTCTTAGGCACGAGTTTGCCAAAACAGGCCAAGACCCTGATCGCCCCATCCAACTGACAAGCAGCTCCCACGGCGAATGGGGTCTTGGCCTGTTTTGACAAAAAGAGAAAGCACACAGATTGGGACTTGAACCTAAGACCGAGCTACCTCTCAGGCTTGCCAGATAGAATTCGAGTCCCCCTGAACAGCACGGTGCCGGGAGCTAGCCCGGCCGTAGAGTCGCCGAGCTAGCTCGGTCTTAGGCACGAGTTTGCCAAAACAGGCCAAGACCCTGATCGCCCCATCCAACTGACGAGCAGCTCCCACGGCTTAGTGGTTAGAGCAGCCGCCTTGGAACGCAGAGGTTGTGAGTTCGAGTCCCGTGGAGACCCCGCTGTTAACGGAAATGGATCGTGAGAACCAAGGAAGTCCGGTGGATTGGATGATGATGGACCAGAGGATATCGCTTGTTGGAGTGAGACAAAGAGAACATCAAGGAGAGCAGATGGCGGTCCGATGTTGTGGGAGAGAATAATGTCAAGGTAAGTGGTCAAAGGGGATCGTGGAAAAGGAGGAAGGTATAGTCGGAGAGGATCATCGGGGGGAAGGTGTCGTCTCCTCCCACTGCGGACAGGGAGGTGTAGTCTGAGGGGACTGTGGAGGAGGACCCTAGATGGAGGAGGACCCTAAGTTGGAGAGTTGCTAAAAGTGGTGGCTGAGGCAAGTAGATTTGTGGGGTTTGGCAAAAGATTGTAAAGTGAGGGGCTTTTATTTCCTTTTTTTTTGTTGTTTGAAAATTTTATATCAAGAAAAGGGGCTCCTCTCCGACTATACCTTCCTCCTATTCCACGATCCCCTCTGAGCACTTACCTCGACATTATACGCTCCCACGACACCGGACCGCCATCTGCTATCACACACACATACACAGTCGGATAGTATAGTCGGAGGGGATCGTGGGGAGGAAGTGGAGGAAGGTGTGATGGAGGATCCTAAGTTGTAGATCTGCCAAAAGTGGTGGCTGAGGCAAGTAGATTTGTGGGATTTGGAAAAAGATTGAAAAGTGAGGGGCTTTTCTTTCCTTTTTTTTTGTTGTTTAAAATGTTATAGCAAGAAAAGGGGCTCCTCTCCACTCTCTCAAGTCACACCCCTCCACACTTCTCAACATTCTTTGTTTCCACACTCCATCACCATGCTATCTGACCATGATCAATCCACATCAGCTTCAGGGTCTTCACAGGACTTGAACTCACAACCTCTCTGCTCCAAGGTGGCAGCTCTAACCACTAGGCTGTGGGAACTGCCTGGAAACAGGCCACGGCGAATGCGGTCTTGGCCTGTTTTGACAAAAAGAGAAAGCACACAGATTGGGACTTGAACCTAAGACCGAGCTACCTCTCAGGCTTGCCAGATAGAATTCGAGTCCCCCTCTCTCTTTGACACGCAGGGCCATAAAAACGAGAAAAGCTTCGGCTAGAAGCCTGAACAGCACGGTGTTGGGAGCTAGCCCGGCCGTAGAGTCGCCGAGCTAGCTCGGTCTTAGGCACGAGTTTGCCAAAACAGGCCAAGACCCTGATCGCCCCATCCAACTGACAAGCAGCTCCCACGGCGAATGGGGTCTTGGCCTGTTTTGACAAAAAGAGAAAGCACACAGATTGGGACTTGAACCTAAGACCGAGCTACCTCTCAGGCTTGCCAGATAGAATTCGAGTCCCCCTGAACAGCACGGTGCCGGGAGCTAGCCCGGCCGTAGAGTCGCCGAGCTAGCTCGGTCTTAGGCACGAGTTTGCCAAAACAGGCCAAGACCCTGATCGCCCCATCCAACTGACAAGCAGCTCCCACGGCTTAGTGGTTAGAGCAGCCGCCTTGGAACGCAGAGGTTGTGAGTTCGAGTCCCGTGGAGACCCCGCTGTTAACGGAAATGGATCGTGAGAACCAAGGAAGTCCGGTGGATTGGATGATGATGGACCAGAGGATATCGCTTGTTGGAGTGAGACAAAGAGAACATCAAGGAGAGCAGATGGCGGTCCGATGTTGTGGGAGAGAATAATGTCAAGGTAAGTGGTCAAAGGGGATCGTGGAAAAGGAGGAAGGTATAGTCGGAGAGGATCATCGGGGGGAAGGTGTCGTCTCCTCCCACTGCGGACAGGGAGGTGTAGTCTGAGGGGACTGTGGAGGAGGACCCTAGATGGAGGAGGACCCTAAGTTGGAGAGTTGCTAAAAGTGGTGGCTGAGGCAAGTAGATTTGTGGGGTTTGGCAAAAGATTGTAAAGTGAGGGGCTTTTATTTCCTTTTTTTTTGTTGTTTGAAAATTTTATATCAAGAAAAGGGGCTCCTCTCCGACTATACCTTCCTCCTATTCCACGATCCCCTCTGAGCACTTACCTCGACATTATACGCTCCCACGACACCGGACCGCCATCTGCTATCACACACACATACACAGTCGGATAGTATAGTCGGAGGGGATCGTGGGGAGGAAGTGGAGGAAGGTGTGATGGAGGATCCTAAGTTGTAGATCTGCCAAAAGTGGTGGCTGAGGCAAGTAGATTTGTGGGATTTGGAAAAAGATTGAAAAGTGAGGGGCTTTTCTTTCCTTTTTTTTTGTTGTTTAAAATGTTATAGCAAGAAAAGGGGCTCCTCTCCACTCTCTCAAGTCACACCCCTCCACACTTCTCAACATTCTTTGTTTCCACACTCCATCACCATGCTATCTGACCATGATCAATCCACATCAGCTTCAGGGTCTTCACAGGACTTGAACTCACAACCTCTCTGCTCCAAGGTGGCAGCTCTAACCACTAGGCTGTGGGAACTGCCTGGAAACAGGCCACGGCGAATGCGGTCTTGGCCTGTTTTGACAAAAAGAGAAAGCACACAGATTGGGACTTGAACCTAAGACCGAGCTACCTCTCAGGCTTGCCAGATAGAATTCGAGTCCCCCTCTCTCTTTGACACGCAGGGCCATAAAAACGAGAAAAGCTTCGGCTAGAAGCCTGAACAGCACGGTGTTGGGAGCTAGCCCGGCCGTAGAGTCGCCGAGCTAGCTCGGTCTTAGGCACGAGTTTGCCAAAACAGGCCAAGACCCTGATCGCCCCATCCAACTGACAAGCAGCTCCCACGGCGAATGGGGTCTTGGCCTGTTTTGACAAAAAGAGAAAGCACACAGATTGGGACTTGAACCTAAGACTGAGCTACCTCTCAGGCTTGCCAGATAGAATTCGAGTCCCCCTGAACAGCACGGTGCCGGGAGCTAGCCCGGCCGTAGAGTCGCCGAGCTAGCTCGGTCTTAGGCACGAGTTTGCCAAAACAGGCCAAGACCCTGATCGCCCCATCCAACTGACAAGCAGCTCCCACGGCTTAGTGGTTAGAGCAGCTGCCTTGGAACGCAGAGGTTGTGAGTTCGAGTCCCGTGGAGACCCCGCTGTTAACGGAAATGGATCGTGAGAACCAAGGAAGTCCGGTGGATTGGATGATGATGGACCAGAGGATATCGCTTGTTGGAGTGAGACAAAGAGAACATCAAGGAGAGCAGATGGCGGTCCGATGTTGTGGGAGAGAATAATGTCAAGGTAAGTGGTCAAAGGGGATCGTGGAAAAGGAGGAAGGTATAGTCGGAGAGGATCATCGGGGGGAAGGTGTCGTCTCCTCCCACTGCGGACAGGGAGGTGTAGTCTGAGGGGACTGTGGAGGAGGACCCTAGATGGAGGAGGACCCTAAGTTGGAGAGTTGCTAAAAGTGGTGGCTGAGGCAAGTAGATTTGTGGGGTTTGGCAAAAGATTGTAAAGTGAGGGGCTTTTATTTCCTTTTTTTTTGTTGTTTGAAAATTTTATATCAAGAAAAGGGGCTCCTCTCCGACTATACCTTCCTCCTATTCCACGATCCCCTCTGAGCACTTACCTCGACATTATACGCTCCCACGACACCGGACCGCCATCTGCTATCACACACACATACACAGTCGGATAGTATAGTCGGAGGGGATCGTGGGGAGGAAGTGGAGGAAGGTGTGATGGAGGATCCTAAGTTGTAGATCTGCCAAAAGTGGTGGCTGAGGCAAGTAGATTTGTGGGATTTGGAAAAAGATTGAAAAGTGAGGGGCTTTTCTTTCCTTTTTTTTTGTTGTTTAAAATGTTATAGCAAGAAAAGGGGCTCCTCTCCACTCTCTCAAGTCACACCCCTCCACACTTCTCAACATTCTTTGTTTCCACACTCCATCACCATGCTATCTGACCATGATCAATCCACATCAGCTTCAGGGTCTTCACAGGACTTGAACTCACAACCTCTCTGCTCCAAGGTGGCAGCTCTAACCACTAGGCTGTGGGAACTGCCTGGAAACAGGCCACGGCGAATGCGGTCTTGGCCTGTTTTGACAAAAAGAGAAAGCACACAGATTGGGACTTGAACCTAAGACCGAGCTACCTCTCAGGCTTGCCAGATAGAATTCGAGTCCCCCTCTCTCTTTGACACGCAGGGCCATAAAAACGAGAAAAGCTTCGGCTAGAAGCCTGAACAGCACGGTGTTGGGAGCTAGCCCGGCCGTAGAGTCGCCGAGCTAGCTCGGTCTTAGGCACGAGTTTGCCAAAACAGGCCAAGACCCTGATCGCCCCATCCAACTGACAAGCAGCTCCCACGGCGAATGGGGTCTTGGCCTGTTTTGACAAAAAGAGAAAGCACACAGATTGGGACTTGAACCTAAGACCGAGCTACCTCTCAGGCTTGCCAGATAGAATTCGAGTCCCCCTGAACAGCACGGTGCCGGGAGCTAGCCCGGCCGTAGAGTCGCCGAGCTAGCTCGGTCTTAGGCACGAGTTTGCCAAAACAGGCCAAGACCCTGATCGCCCCATCCAACTGACAAGCAGCTCCCACGGCTTAGTGGTTAGAGCAGCCGCCTTGGAACGCAGAGGTTGTGAGTTCGAGTCCCGTGGAGACCCCGCTGTTAACGGAAATGGATCGTGAGAACCAAGGAAGTCCGGTGGATTGGATGATGATGGACCAGAGGATATCGCTTGTTGGAGTGAGACAAAGAGAACATCAAGGAGAGCAGATGGCGGTCCGATGTTGTGGGAGAGAATAATGTCAAGGTAAGTGGTCAAAGGGGATCGTGGAAAAGGAGGAAGGTATAGTCGGAGAGGATCATCGGGGGGAAGGTGTCGTCTCCTCCCACTGCGGACAGGGAGGTGTAGTCTGAGGGGACTGTGGAGGAGGACCCTAGATGGAGGAGGACCCTAAGTTGGAGAGTTGCTAAAAGTGGTGGCTGAGGCAAGTAGATTTGTGGGGTTTGGCAAAAGATTGTAAAGTGAGGGGCTTTTATTTCCTTTTTTTTTGTTGTTTGAAAATTTTATATCAAGAAAAGGGGCTCCTCTCCGACTATACCTTCCTCCTATTCCACGATCCCCTCTGAGCACTTACCTCGACATTATACGCTCCCACGACACCGGACCGCCATCTGCTATCACACACACATACACAGTCGGATAGTATAGTCGGAGGGGATCGTGGGGAGGAAGTGGAGGAAGGTGTGATGGAGGATCCTAAGTTGTAGATCTGCCAAAAGTGGTGGCTGAGGCAAGTAGATTTGTGGGATTTGGAAAAAGATTGAAAAGTGAGGGGCTTTTCTTTCCTTTTTTTTTGTTGTTTAAAATGTTATAGCAAGAAAAGGGGCTCCTCTCCACTCTCTCAAGTCACACCCCTCCACACTTCTCAACATTCTTTGTTTCCACACTCCATCACCATGCTATCTGACCATGATCAATCCACATCAGCTTCAGGGTCTTCACAGGACTTGAACTCACAACCTCTCTGCTCCAAGGTGGCAGCTCTAACCACTAGGCTGTGGGAACTGCCTGGAAACAGGCCACGGCGAATGCGGTCTTGGCCTGTTTTGACAAAAAGAGAAAGCACACAGATTGGGACTTGAACCTAAGACCGAGCTACCTCTCAGGCTTGCCAGATAGAATTCGAGTCCCCCTCTCTCTTTGACACGCAGGGCCATAAAAACGAGAAAAGCTTCGGCTAGAAGCCTGAACAGCACGGTGTTGGGAGCTAGCCCGGCCGTAGAGTCGCCGAGCTAGCTCGGTCTTAGGCACGAGTTTGCCAAAACAGGCCAAGACCCTGATCGCCCCATCCAACTGACAAGCAGCTCCCACGGCGAATGGGGTCTTGGCCTGTTTTGACAAAAAGAGAAAGCACACAGATTGGGACTTGAACCTAAGACCGAGCTACCTCTCAGGCTTGCCAGATAGAATTCGAGTCCCCCTGAACAGCACGGTGCCGGGAGCTAGCCCGGCCGTAGAGTCGCCGAGCTAGCTCGGTCTTAGGCACGAGTTTGCCAAAACAGGCCAAGACCCTGATCGCCCCATCCAACTGACAAGCAGCTCCCACGGCTTAGTGGTTAGAGCAGCCGCCTTGGAACGCAGAGGTTGTGAGTTCGAGTCCCGTGGAGACCCCGCTGTTAACGGAAATGGATCGTGAGAACCAAGGAAGTCCGGTGGATTGGATGATGATGGACCAGAGGATATCGCTTGTTGGAGTGAGACAAAGAGGACGTCAAGGAGAGCAGATGGCGGTCCGATGTTGTGGGAGAGAATAATGTCAAGGTAAGTGGTCAAAGGGGATCGTGGAAAAGGAGGAAGGTATAGTCGGAGAGGATCATCGGGGGGAAGGTGTCGTCTCCTCCCACTGCGGACAGGGAGGTGTAGTCTGAGGGGACTGTGGAGGAGGACCCTAGATGGAGGAGGACCCTAAGTTGGAGAGTTGCTAAAAGTGGTGGCTGAGGCAAGTAGATTTGTGGGGTTTGGCAAAAGATTGTAAAGTGAGGGGCTTTTATTTCCTTTTTTTTTGTTGTTTGAAAATTTTATATCAAGAAAAGGGGCTCCTCTCCGACTATACCTTCCTCCTATTCCACGATCCCCTCTGAGCACTTACCTCGACATTATACGCTCCCACGACACCGGACCGCCATCTGCTATCACACACACATACACAGTCGGATAGTATAGTCGGAGGGGATCGTGGGGAGGAAGTGGAGGAAGGTGTGATGGAGGATCCTAAGTTGTAGATCTGCCAAAAGTGGTGGCTGAGGCAAGTAGATTTGTGGGATTTGGAAAAAGATTGAAAAGTGAGGGGCTTTTCTTTCCTTTTTTTTTGTTGTTTAAAATGTTATAGCAAGAAAAGGGGCTCCTCTCCACTCTCTCAAGTCACACCCCTCCACACTTCTCAACATTCTTTGTTTCCACACTCCATCACCATGCTATCTGACCATGATCAATCCACATCAGCTTCAGGGTCTTCACAGGACTTGAACTCACAACCTCTCTGCTCCAAGGTGGCAGCTCTAACCACTAGGCTGTGGGAACTGCCTGGAAACAGGCCACGGCGAATGCGGTCTTGGCCTGTTTTGACAAAAAGAGAAAGCACACAGATTGGGACTTGAACCTAAGACCGAGCTACCTCTCAGGCTTGCCAGATAGAATTCGAGTCCCCCTCTCTCTTTGACACGCAGGGCCATAAAAACGAGAAAAGCTTCGGCTAGGAGCCTGAACAGCACGGTGTTGGGAGCTAGCCCGGCCGTAGAGTCGCCGAGCTAGCTCGGTCTTAGGCACGAGTTTGCCAAAACAGGCCAAGACCCTGATCGCCCCATCCAACTGACAAGCAGCTCCCACGGCGAATGGGGTCTTGGCCTGTTTTGACAAAAAGAGAAAGCACACAGATTGGGACTTGAACCTAAGACCGAGCTACCTCTCAGGCTTGCCAGATAGAATTCGAGTCCCCCTGAACAGCACGGTGCCGGGAGCTAGCCCGGCCGTAGAGTCGCCGAGCTAGCTCGGTCTTAGGCACGAGTTTGCCAAAACAGGCCAAGACCCTGATCGCCCCATCCAACTGACAAGCAGCTCCCACGGCTTAGTGGTTAGAGCAGCCGCCTTGGAACGCAGAGGTTGTGAGTTCGAGTCCCGTGGAGACCCCGCTGTTAACGGAAATGGATCGTGAGAACCAAGGAAGTCCGGTGGATTGGATGATGATGGACCAGAGGATATCGCTTGTTGGAGTGAGACAAAGAGAACATCAAGGAGAGCAGATGGCGGTCCGATGTTGTGGGAGAGAATAATGTCAAGGTAAGTGGTCAAAGGGGATCGTGGAAAAGGAGGAAGGTATAGTCGGAGAGGATCATCGGGGGGAAGGTGTCGTCTCCTCCCACTGCGGACAGGGAGGTGTAGTCTGAGGGGACTGTGGAGGAGGACCCTAGATGGAGGAGGACCCTAAGTTGGAGAGTTGCTAAAAGTGGTGGCTGAGGCAAGTAGATTTGTGGGGTTTGGCAAAAGATTGTAAAGTGAGGGGCTTTTATTTCCTTTTTTTTTGTTGTTTGAAAATTTTATATCAAGAAAAGGGGCTCCTCTCCGACTATACCTTCCTCCTATTCCACGATCCCCTCTGAGCACTTACCTCGACATTATACGCTCCCACGACACCGGACCGCCATCTGCTATCACACACACATACACAGTCGGATAGTATAGTCGGAGGGGATCGTGGGGAGGAAGTGGAGGAAGGTGTGATGGAGGATCCTAAGTTGTAGATCTGCCAAAAGTGGTGGCTGAGGCAAGTAGATTTGTGGGATTTGGAAAAAGATTGAAAAGTGAGGGGCTTTTCTTTCCTTTTTTTTTGTTGTTTAAAATGTTATAGCAAGAAAAGGGGCTCCTCTCCACTCTCTCAAGTCACACCCCTCCACACTTCTCAACATTCTTTGTTTCCACACTCCATCACCATGCTATCTGACCATGATCAATCCACATCAGCTTCAGGGTCTTCACAGGACTTGAACTCACAACCTCTCTGCTCCAAGGTGGCAGCTCTAACCACTAGGCTGTGGGAACTGCCTGGAAACAGGCCACGGCGAATGCGGTCTTGGCCTGTTTTGACAAAAAGAGAAAGCACACAGATTGGGACTTGAACCTAAGACCGAGCTACCTCTCAGGCTTGCCAGATAGAATTCGAGTCCCCCTCTCTCTTTGACACGCAGGGCCATAAAAACGAGAAAAGCTTCGGCTAGAAGCCTGAACAGCACGGTGTTGGGAGCTAGCCCGGCCGTAGAGTCGCCGAGCTAGCTCGGTCTTAGGCACGAGTTTGCCAAAACAGGCCAAGACCCTGATCGCCCCATCCAACTGACAAGCAGCTCCCACGGCGAATGGGGTCTTGGCCTGTTTTGACAAAAAGAGAAAGCACACAGATTGGGACTTGAACCTAAGACCGAGCTACCTCTCAGGCTTGCCAGATAGAATTCGAGTCCCCCTGAACAGCACGGTGCCGGGAGCTAGCCCGGCCGTAGAGTCGCCGAGCTAGCTCGGTCTTAGGCACGAGTTTGCCAAAACAGGCCAAGACCCTGATCGCCCCATCCAACTGACAAGCAGCTCCCACGGCTTAGTGGTTAGAGCAGCCGCCTTGGAACGCAGAGGTTGTGAGTTCGAGTCCCGTGGAGACCCCGCTGTTAACGGAAATGGATCGTGAGAACCAAGGAAGTCCGGTGGATTGGATGATGATGGACCAGAGGATATCGCTTGTTGGAGTGAGACAAAGAGAACATCAAGGAGAGCAGATGGCGGTCCGATGTTGTGGGAGAGAATAATGTCAAGGTAAGTGGTCAAAGGGGATCGTGGAAAAGGAGGAAGGTATAGTCGGAGAGGATCATCGGGGGGAAGGTGTCGTCTCCTCCCACTGCGGACAGGGAGGTGTAGTCTGAGGGGACTGTGGAGGAGGACCCTAGATGGAGGAGGACCCTAAGTTGGAGAGTTGCTAAAAGTGGTGGCTGAGGCAAGTAGATTTGTGGGGTTTGGCAAAAGATTGTAAAGTGAGGGGCTTTTATTTCCTTTTTTTTTGTTGTTTGAAAATTTTATATCAAGAAAAGGGGCTCCTCTCCGACTATACCTTCCTCCTATTCCACGATCCCCTCTGAGCACTTACCTCGACATTATACGCTCCCACGACACCGGACCGCCATCTGCTATCACACACACATACACAGTCGGATAGTATAGTCGGAGGGGATCGTGGGGAGGAAGTGGAGGAAGGTGTGATGGAGGATCCTAAGTTGTAGATCTGCCAAAAGTGGTGGCTGAGGCAAGTAGATTTGTGGGATTTGGAAAAAGATTGAAAAGTGAGGGGCTTTTCTTTCCTTTTTTTTTGTTGTTTAAAATGTTATAGCAAGAAAAGGGGCTCCTCTCCACTCTCTCAAGTCACACCCCTCCACACTTCTCAACATTCTTTGTTTCCACACTCCATCACCATGCTATCTGACCATGATCAATCCACATCAGCTTCAGGGTCTTCACAGGACTTGAACTCACAACCTCTCTGCTCCAAGGTGGCAGCTCTAACCACTAGGCTGTGGGAACTGCCTGGAAACAGGCCACGGCGAATGCGGTCTTGGCCTGTTTTGACAAAAAGAGAAAGCACACAGATTGGGACTTGAACCTAAGACCGAGCTACCTCTCAGGCTTGCCAGATAGAATTCGAGTCCCCCTCTCTCTTTGACACGCAGGGCCATAAAAACGAGAAAAGCTTCGGCTAGAAGCCTGAACAGCACGGTGTTGGGAGCTAGCCCGGCCGTAGAGTCGCCGAGCTAGCTCGGTCTTAGGCACGAGTTTGCCAAAACAGGCCAAGACCCTGATCGCCCCATCCAACTGACAAGCAGCTCCCACGGCGAATGGGGTCTTGGCCTGTTTTGACAAAAAGAGAAAGCACACAGATTGGGACTTGAACCTAAGACCGAGCTACCTCTCAGGCTTGCCAGATAGAATTCGAGTCCCCCTGAACAGCACGGTGCCGGGAGCTAGCCCGGCCGTAGAGTCGCCGAGCTAGCTCGGTCTTAGGCACGAGTTTGCCAAAACAGGCCAAGACCCTGATCGCCCCATCCAACTGACAAGCAGCTCCCACGGCTTAGTGGTTAGAGCAGCCGCCTTGGAACGCAGAGGTTGTGAGTTCGAGTCCCGTGGAGACCCCGCTGTTAACGGAAATGGATCGTGAGAACCAAGGAAGTCCGGTGGATTGGATGATGATGGACCAGAGGATATCGCTTGTTGGAGTGAGACAAAGAGAACATCAAGGAGAGCAGATGGCGGTCCGATGTTGTGGGAGAGAATAATGTCAAGGTAAGTGGTCAAAGGGGATCGTGGAAAAGGAGGAAGGTATAGTCGGAGAGGATCATCGGGGGGAAGGTGTCGTCTCCTCCCACTGCGGACAGGGAGGTGTAGTCTGAGGGGACTGTGGAGGAGGACCCTAGATGGAGGAGGACCCTAAGTTGGAGAGTTGCTAAAAGTGGTGGCTGAGGCAAGTAGATTTGTGGGGTTTGGCAAAAGATTGTAAAGTGAGGGGCTTTTATTTCCTTTTTTTTTGTTGTTTGAAAATTTTATATCAAGAAAAGGGGCTCCTCTCCGACTATACCTTCCTCCTATTCCACGATCCCCTCTGAGCACTTACCTCGACATTATACGCTCCCACGACACCGGACCGCCATCTGCTATCACACACACATACACAGTCGGATAGTATAGTCGGAGGGGATCGTGGGGAGGAAGTGGAGGAAGGTGTGATGGAGGATCCTAAGTTGTAGATCTGCCAAAAGTGGTGGCTGAGGCAAGTAGATTTGTGGGATTTGGAAAAAGATTGAAAAGTGAGGGGCTTTTCTTTCCTTTTTTTTTGTTGTTTAAAATGTTATAGCAAGAAAAGGGGCTCCTCTCCACTCTCTCAAGTCACACCCCTCCACACTTCTCAACATTCTTTGTTTCCACACTCCATCACCATGCTATCTGACCATGATCAATCCACATCAGCTTCAGGGTCTTCACAGGACTTGAACTCACAACCTCTCTGCTCCAAGGTGGCAGCTCTAACCACTAGGCTGTGGGAACTGCCTGGAAACAGGCCACGGCGAATGCGGTCTTGGCCTGTTTTGACAAAAAGAGAAAGCACACAGATTGGGACTTGAACCTAAGACCGAGCTACCTCTCAGGCTTGCCAGATAGAATTCGAGTCCCCCTCTCTCTTTGACACGCAGGGCCATAAAAACGAGAAAAGCTTCGGCTAGAAGCCTGAACAGCACGGTGTTGGGAGCTAGCCCGGCCGTAGAGTCGCCGAGCTAGCTCGGTCTTAGGCACGAGTTTGCCAAAACAGGCCAAGACCCTGATCGCCCCATCCAACTGACAAGCAGCTCCCACGGCTTAGTGGTTAGAGCAGCCGCCTTGGAACGCAGAGGTTGTGAGTTCGAGTCCCGTGGAGACCCCGCTGTTAACGGAAATGGATCGTGAGAACCAAGGAAGTCCGGTGGATTGGATGATGATGGACCAGAGGATATCGCTTGTTGGAGTGAGACAAAGAAAACATCAAGGAGAGCAGATGGCGGTCCGATGTTGTGGGAGAGAATAATGTCAAGGTAAGTGGTCAAAGGGGATTGTGGAAAAGGAGGAAGGTATAGTCGGAGAGGATCATCGGGGGGAAGGTGTCATCTCCTCCCACTGCGGACAGGGAGGTGTAGTCTGAGGGGACTGTGGAGGAGGACCCTAGATGGAGGAGGACCCTAAGTTGGAGAGTTGCTAAAAGTGGTGGCTGAGGCAAGTAGATTTGTGGGGTTTGGCAAAAGATTGTAAAGTGAGGGGCTTTTATTTCCTTTTTTTTTGTTGTTTGAAAATTTTATATCAAGAAAAGGGGCTCCTCTCCGACTATACCTTCCTCCTATTCCACGATCCCCTCTGAGCACTTACCTCGACATTATACGCTCCCACGACACCGGACCGCCATCTGCTATCACACACACATACACAGTCGGATAGTATAGTCGGAGGGGATCGTGGGGAGGAAGTGGAGGAAGGTGTGATGGAGGATCCTAAGTTGTAGATCTGCCAAAAGTGGTGGCTGAGGCAAGTAGATTTGTGGGATTTGGAAAAAGATTGAAAAGTGAGGGGCTTTTCTTTCCTTTTTTTTTTTGTTGTTTAAAATGTTAGAGCAAGAAAAGGGGCTCCTCTCCCCTCTCTCAAGTCACACCCCTCCACCAAAACCCCCACCCATTTTCATCCAACGGTGCCTTCCTCCTCAACCGCACCACCCACCTTGCCACACTTCCCCCTCCACCATCAACTTACCCCCTATGGTACCCTCCCCACCTATATCACCCTGGCCCACTTACCTCTACACCAGCTACCACAGACAACTGCATCTCCAACACCTTCTGGACCCGTGACCATCAGTCGCTACACACACACACACACTTCTCAACATTCTTTGTTTCCACACTCCATCACCATGCTATCTGACCATGATCAATCCACATCAGCTTCAGGGTCTTCACAGGACTTGAACTCACAACCTCTCTGCTCCAAGGTGGCAGCTCTAACCACTAGGCTGTGGGAACTGCCTGGAAACAGGCCACGGCGAATGGGGTCTTGGCCTGTTTTGACAAAAAGAGAAAGCACACAGATTGGGACTTGAACCTAAGACCGAGCTACCTCTCAGGCTTGCCAGATAGAATTCGAGTCCCCCTGAACAGCACGGTGCCGGGAGCTAGCCCGGCCGTAGAGTCGCCGAGCTAGCTCGGTCTTAGGCACGAGTTTGCCAAAACAGGCCAAGACCCTGATCGCCCCATCCAACTGACAAGCAGCTCCCACGGCTTAGTGGTTAGAGCAGCCGCCTTGGAACGCAGAGGTTGTGAGTTCGAGTCCCGTGGAGACCCCGCTGTTAACGGAAATGGATCGTGAGAACCAAGGAAGTCCGGTGGATTGGATGATGATGGACCAGAGGATATTGCTTGTTGGAGTGAGACAAAGAGAACATCAAGGAGAGCAGATGGCGGTCCGATGTTGTGGGAGAGAATAATGTCAAGGTAAGTGGTCAAAGGGGATTGTGGAAAAGGAGGAAGGTATAGTCGGAGAGGATCATCGGGGGGAAGGTGTCATCTCCTCCCACTGCGGACAGGGAGGTGTAGTCTGAGGGGACTGTGGAGGAGGACCCTAGATGGAGGAGGACCCTAAGTTGGAGAGTTGCTAAAAGTGGTGGCTGAGGCAAGTAGATTTGTGGGGTTTGGCAAAAGATTGTAAAGTGAGGGGCTTTTATTTCCTTTTTTTTTGTTGTTTGAAAATTTTATATCAAGAAAAGGGGCTCCTCTCCGACTATACCTTCCTCCTATTCCACGATCCCCTCTGAGCACTTACCTCGACATTATACGCTCCCACGACACCGGACCGCCATCTGCTATCACACACACATACACAGTCGGATAGTATAGTCGGAGGGGATCGTGGGGAGGAAGTGGAGGAAGGTGTGATGGAGGATCCTAAGTTGTAGATCTGCCAAAAGTGGTGGCTGAGGCAAGTAGATTTGTGGGATTTGGAAAAAGATTGAAAAGTGAGGGGCTTTTCTTTCCTTTTTTTTTTTGTTGTTTAAAATGTTAGAGCAAGAAAAGGGGCTCCTCTCCCCTCTCTCAAGTCACACCCCTCCACCAAAACCCCCACCCATTTTCATCCAACGGTGCCTTCCTCCTCAACCGCACCACCCACCTTGCCACACTTCCCCCTCCACCATCAACTTACCCCCTATGGTACCCTCCCCACCTATATCACCCTGGCCCACTTACCTCTACACCAGCTACCACAGACAACTGCATCTCCAACACCTTCTGGACCCGTGACCATCAGTCGCTACACACACACACACACTTCTCAACATTCTTTGTTTCCACACTCCATCACCATGCTATCTGACCATGATCAATCCACATCAGCTTCAGGGTCTTCACAGGACTTGAACTCACAACCTCTCTGCTCCAAGGTGGCAGCTCTAACCACTAGGCTGTGGGAACTGCCTGGAAACAGGCCACGGCGAATGGGGTCTTGGCCTGTTTTGACAAAAAGAGAAAGCACACAGATTGGGACTTGAACCTAAGACCGAGCTACCTCTCAGGCTTGCCAGATAGAATTCGAGTCCCCCTGAACAGCACGGTGCCGGGAGCTAGCCCGGCCGTAGAGTCGCCGAGCTAGCTCGGTCTTAGGCACGAGTTTGCCAAAACAGGCCAAGACCCTGATCGCCCCATCCAACTGACAAGCAGCTCCCACGGCTTAGTGGTTAGAGCAGCCGCCTTGGAACGCAGAGGTTGTGAGTTCGAGTCCCGTGGAGACCCCGCTGTTAACGGAAATGGATCGTGAGAACCAAGGAAGTCCGGTGGATTGGATGATGATGGACCAGAGGATATTGCTTGTTGGAGTGAGACAAAGAGAACATCAAGGAGAGCAGATGGCGGTCCGATGTTGTGGGAGAGAATAATGTCAAGGTAAGTGGTCAAAGGGGATCGTGGAAAAGGAGGAAGGTATAGTTGGAGAGGATCATCGGGGGGAAGGTGTCGTCTCCTCCCACTGCGGACAGGGAGGTGTAGTCTGAGGGGACTGTGGAGGAGGACCCTAAGTTGGAGAGTTGCTAAAAGTGGTGGCTGAGGCAAGTAGATTTGTGGGGTTTGGCAAAAGATTGTAAAGTGAGGGGCTTTTATTTCCTTTTTTTTTGTTGTTTGAAAATTTTATATCAAGAAAAGGGGCTCCTCTCCGACTATACCTTCCTCCTATTCCACGATCCCTTCTGAGCACTTACCTCGACATTATACGCTCCCACGACACCGGACCGCCATCTGCTATCACACACACATACACAGTCGGATAGTATAGTCGGAGGGGATCGTGGGGAGGAAGTGGAGGAAGGTGTGATGGAGGATCCTAAGTTGTAGATCTGCCAAAAGTGGTGGCTGAGGCAAGTAGATTTGTGGGATTTGGAAAAAGATTGAAAAGTGAGGGGCTTTTCTTTCCTTTTTTTTTGTTGTTTAAAATGTTATAGCAAGAAAAGGGGCTCCTCTCCACTCTCTCAAGTCACACCCCTCCACACTTCTCAACATTCTTTGTTTCCACACTCCATCACCATGCTATCTGACCATGATCAATCCACATCAGCTTCAGGGTCTTCACAGGACTTGAACTCACAACCTCTCTGCTCCAAGGTGGCAGCTCTAACCACTAGGCTGTGGGAACTGCCTGGAAACAGGCCACGGCGAATGCGGTCTTGGCCTGTTTTGACAAAAAGAGAAAGCACACAGATTGGGACTTGAACCTAAGACCGAGCTACCTCTCAGGCTTGCCAGATAGAATTCGAGTCCCCCTCTCTCTTTGACACGCAGGGCCATAAAAACGAGAAAAGCTTCGGCTAGAAGCCTGAACAGCACGGTGTTGGGAGCTAGCCCGGCCGTAGAGTCGCCGAGCTAGCTCGGTCTTAGGCACGAGTTTGCCAAAACAGGCCAAGACCCTGATCGCCCCATCCAACTGACAAGCAGCTCCCACGGCGAATGGGGTCTTGGCCTGTTTTGACAAAAAGAGAAAGCACACAGATTGGGACTTGAACCTAAGACCGAGCTACCTCTCAGGCTTGCCAGATAGAATTCGAGTCCCCCTGAACAGCACGGTGCCGGGAGCTAGCCCGGCCGTAGAGTCGCCGAGCTAGCTCGGTCTTAGGCACGAGTTTGCCAAAACAGGCCAAGACCCTGATCGCCCCATCCAACTGACAAGCAGCTCCCACGGCTTAGTGGTTAGAGCAGCCGCCTTGGAACGCAGAGGTTGTGAGTTCGAGTCCCGTGGAGACCCCGCTGTTAACGGAAATGGATCGTGAGAACCAAGGAAGTCCGGTGGATTGGATGATGATGGACCAGAGGATATCGCTTGTTGGAGTGAGACAAAGAGAACATCAAGGAGAGCAGATGGCGGTCCGATGTTGTGGGAGAGAATAATGTCAAGGTAAGTGGTCAAAGGGGATCGTGGAAAAGGAGGAAGGTATAGTCGGAGAGGATCATCGGGGGGAAGGTGTCGTCTCCTCCCACTGCGGACAGGGAGGTGTAGTCTGAGGGGACTGTGGAGGAGGACCCTAGATGGAGGAGGACCCTAAGTTGGAGAGTTGCTAAAAGTGGTGGCTGAGGCAAGTAGATTTGTGGGGTTTGGCAAAAGATTGTAAAGTGAGGGGCTTTTATTTCCTTTTTTTTTGTTGTTTGAAAATTTTATATCAAGAAAAGGGGCTCCTCTCCGACTATACCTTCCTCCTATTCCACGATCCCCTCTGAGCACTTACCTCGACATTATACGCTCCCACGACACCGGACCGCCATCTGCTATCACACACACATACACAGTCGGATAGTATAGTCGGAGGGGATCGTGGAGAGGAAGTGGAGGAAGGTGTGATGGAGGATCCTAAGTTGTAGATCTGCCAAAAGTGGTGGCTGAGGCAAGTAGATTTGTGGGATTTGGAAAAAGATTGAAAAGTGAGGGGCTTTTCTTTCCTTTTTTTTTGTTGTTTAAAATGTTATAGCAAGAAAAGGGGCTCCTCTCCACTCTCTCAAGTCACACCCCTCCACACTTCTCAACATTCTTTGTTTCCACACTCCATCACCATGCTATCTGACCATGATCAATCCACATCAGCTTCAGGGTCTTCACAGGACTTGAACTCACAACCTCTCTGCTCCAAGGTGGCAGCTCTAACCACTAGGCTGTGGGAACTGCCTGGAAACAGGCCACGGCGAATGCGGTCTTGGCCTGTTTTGACAAAAAGAGAAAGCACACAGATTGGGACTTGAACCTAAGACCGAGCTACCTCTCAGGCTTGCCAGATAGAATTCGAGTCCCCCTCTCTCTTTGACACGCAGGGCCATAAAAACGAGAAAAGCTTCGGCTAGAAGCCTGAACAGCACGGTGTTGGGAGCTAGCCCGGCCGTAGAGTCGCCGAGCTAGCTCGGTCTTAGGCACGAGTTTGCCAAAACAGGCCAAGACCCTGATCGCCCCATCCAACTGACAAGCAGCTCCCACGGCTTAGTGGTTAGAGCAGCCGCCTTGGAACGCAGAGGTTGTGAGTTCGAGTCCCGTGGAGACCCCGCTGTTAACGGAAATGGATCGTGAGAACCAAGGAAGTCCGGTGGATTGGATGATGATGGACCAGAGGATATCGCTTGTTGGAGTGAGACAAAGAGGACGTCAAGGAGAGCAGATGGCGGTCCGATGTTGTGGGAGAGAATAATGTCAAGGTAAGTGGTCAAAGGGGATTGTGGAAAAGGAGGAAGGTATAGTCGGAGAGGATCATCGGGGGGAAGGTGTCATCTCCTCCCACTGCGGACAGGGAGGTGTAGTCTGAGGGGACTGTGGAGGAGGACCCTAGATGGAGGAGGACCCTAAGTTGGAGAGTTGCTAAAAGTGGTGGCTGAGGCAAGTAGATTTGTGGGGTTTGGCAAAAGATTGTAAAGTGAGGGGCTTTTATTTCCTTTTTTTTTGTTGTTTGAAAATTTTATATCAAGAAAAGGGGCTCCTCTCCGACTATACCTTCCTCCTATTCCACGATCCCCTCTGAGCACTTACCTCGACATTATACGCTCCCACGACACCGGACCGCCATCTGCTATCACACACACATACACAGTCGGATAGTATAGTCGGAGGGGATCGTGGGGAGGAAGTGGAGGAAGGTGTGATGGAGGATCCTAAGTTGTAGATCTGCCAAAAGTGGTGGCTGAGGCAAGTAGATTTGTGGGATTTGGAAAAAGATTGAAAAGTGAGGGGCTTTTCTTTCCTTTTTTTTTTTGTTGTTTAAAATGTTAGAGCAAGAAAAGGGGCTCCTCTCCACTCTCTCAAGTCACACCCCTCCACCAAAACCCCCACCCATTTTCATCCAACGGTGCCTTCCTCCTCAACCGCACCACCCACCTTGCCACACTTCCCCCTCCACCATCAACTTACCCCCTATGGTACCCTCCCCACCTATATCACCCTGGCCCACTTACCTCTACACCAGCTACCACAGACAACTGCATCTCCAACACCTTCTGGACCCGTGACCATCAGTCGCTACACACACACACACACTTCTCAACATTCTTTGTTTCCACACTCCATCACCATGCTATCTGACCATGATCAATCCACATCAGCTTCAGGGTCTTCACAGGACTTGAACTCACAACCTCTCTGCTCCAAGGTGGCAGCTCTAACCACTAGGCTGTGGGAACTGCCTGGAAACAGGCCACGGCGAATGGGGTCTTGGCCTGTTTTGACAAAAAGAGAAAGCACACAGATTGGGACTTGAACCTAAGACCGAGCTACCTCTCAGGCTTGCCAGATAGAATTCGAGTCCCCCTGAACAGCACGGTGCCGGGAGCTAGCCCGGCCGTAGAGTCGCCGAGCTAGCTCGGTCTTAGGCACGAGTTTGCCAAAACAGGCCAAGACCCTGATCGCCCCATCCAACTGACAAGCAGCTCCCACGGCTTAGTGGTTAGAGCAGCCGCCTTGGAACGCAGAGGTTGTGAGTTCGAGTCCCGTGGAGACCCCGCTGTTAACGGAAATGGATCGTGAGAACCAAGGAAGTCCGGTGGATTGGATGATGATGGACCAGAGGATATTGCTTGTTGGAGTGAGACAAAGAGAACATCAAGGAGAGCAGATGGCGGTCCGATGTTGTGGGAGAGAATAATGTCAAGGTAAGTGGTCAAAGGGGATCGTGGAAAAGGAGGAAGGTATAGTTGGAGAGGATCATCGGGGGGAAGGTGTCGTCTCCTCCCACTGCGGACAGGGAGGTGTAGTCTGAGGGGACTGTGGAGGAGGACCCTAAGTTGGAGAGTTGCTAAAAGTGGTGGCTGAGGCAAGTAGATTTGTGGGATTTGGAAAAAGATTTTTTTGTTGTTTAAAATGTTAGAGCAAGAAAAGGGGCTCCTCTCCACTCTCTCAAGTCACACCCCTCCACCAAAACCCCCACCCATTTTCATCCAACGGTGCCTTCCTCCTCAACCGCACCACCCACCCTGCCACACTTCCCCCTCCACCATCAACCTTACCCCCTATGGTACCCTCCCCACCTATATCACCCTGGCCCACTTACCTCTACACCAGCTACCACAGACAACTGCATCTCCAACACCTTCTGGACCCGTGACCATCAGTCGCTACACACACACACACACACACACACACACACACACACACACACACTTCTCAACATTCTTTGTTTCCACACTCCATCACCATGCTATCTGACCATGATCAATCCACATCAGCTTCAGGGTCTTCACAGGACTTGAACTCACAACCTCTCTGCTCCAAGGTGGCAGCTCTAACCACTAGGCTGTGGGAACTGCCTGGAAACAGGCCACGGCGAATGGGGTCTTGGCCTGTTTTGACAAAAAGAGAAAGCACACAGATTGGGACTTGAACCTAAGACCGAGCTACCTCTCAGGCTTGCCAGATAGAATTCGAGTCCCCCTGAACAGCACGGTGCCGGGAGCTAGCCCGGCCGTAGAGTCGCCGAGCTAGCTCGGTCTTAGGCACGAGTTTGCCAAAACAGGCCAAGACCCTGATCGCCCCATCCAACTGACAAGCAGCTCCCACGGCTTAGTGGTTAGAGCAGCCGCCTTGGAACGCAGAGGTTGTGAGTTCGAGTCCCGTGGAGACCCCGCTGTTAACGGAAATGGATCGTGAGAACCAAGGAAGTCCGGTGGATTGGATGATGATGGACCAGAGGATATCGCTTGTTGGAGTGAGACAAAGAGGACATCGAGGAGAGCAGATGGCGGTCCGATGTTGTGGGAGAGAATAATGTCAAGGTAAGTGGTCAAAGGGGATCGTGGAAAAGGAGGAAGGTATAGTCGGAGAGGATCATCGGGGGGAAGGTGTCGTCTCCTCCCACTGCGGACAGGGAGGTGTAGTCTGAGGGGACTGTGGAGGAGGACCCTAGATGGAGGAGGACCCTAAGTTGGAGAGTTGCTAAAAGTGGTGGCTGAGGCAAGTAGATTTGTGGGGTTTGGCAAAAGATTGTAAAGTGAGGGGCTTTTATTTCCTTTTTTTTTGTTGTTTGAAAATTTTATATCAAGAAAAGGGGCTCCTCTCCGACTATACCTTCCTCCTATTCCACGATCCCCTCTGAGCACTTACCTCGACATTATACGCTCCCACGACACCGGACCGCCATCTGCTATCACACACACATACACAGTCGGATAGTATAGTCGGAGGGGATCGTGGAGAGGAAGTGGAGGAAGGTGTGATGGAGGATCCTAAGTTGTAGATCTGCCAAAAGTGGTGGCTGAGGCAAGTAGATTTGTGGGATTTGGAAAAAGATTGAAAAGTGAGGGGCTTTTCTTTCCTTTTTTTTTGTTGTTTAAAATGTTATAGCAAGAAAAGGGGCTCCTCTCCACTCTCTCAAGTCACACCCCTCCACACTTCTCAACATTCTTTGTTTCCACACTCCATCACCATGCTATCTGACCATGATCAATCCACATCAGCTTCAGGGTCTTCACAGGACTTGAACTCACAACCTCTCTGCTCCAAGGTGGCAGCTCTAACCACTAGGCTGTGGGAACTGCCTGGAAACAGGCCACGGCGAATGGGGTCTTGGCCTGTTTTGACAAAAAGAGAAAGCACACAGATTGGGACTTGAACCTAAGACCGAGCTACCTCTCAGGCTTGCCAGATAGAATTCGAGTCCCCCTCTCTCTTTGACACGCAGGGCCATAAAAACGAGAAAAGCTTCGGCTAGGAGCCTGAACAGCACGGTGTTGGGAGCTAGCCCGGCCGTAGAGTCGCCGAGCTAGCTCGGTCTTAGGCACGGGTTTGCCAAAACAGGCCAAGACCCTGATCGCCCCATCCAACTGACAAGCAGCTCCCACGGCGAATGGGGTCTTGGCCTGTTTTGACAAAAAGAGAAAGCACACAGATTGGGACTTGAACCTAAGACCGAGCTACCTCTCAGGCTTGCCAGATAGAATTCGAGTCCCCCTGAACAGCACGGTGCCGGGAGCTAGCCCGGCCGTAGAGTCGCCGAGCTAGCTCGGTCTTAGGCACGAGTTTGCCAAAACAGGCCAAGACCCTGATCGCCCCATCCAACTGACAAGCAGCTCCCACGGCTTAGTGGTTAGAGCAGCCGCCTTGGAACGCAGAGGTTGTGAGTTCGAGTCCCGTGGAGACCCCGCTGTTAACGGAAATGGATCGTGAGAACCAAGGAAGTCCGGTGGATTGGATGATGATGGACCAGAGGATATCGCTTGTTGGAGTGAGACAAAGAGAACATCAAGGAGAGCAGATGGCGGTCCGATGTTGTGGGAGAGAATAATGTCAAGGTAAGTGGTCAAAGGGGATCGTGGAAAAGGAGGAAGGTATAGTCGGAGAGGATCATCGGGGGGAAGGTGTCGTCTCCTCCCACTGCGGACAGGGAGGTGTAGTCTGAGGGGACTGTGGAGGAGGACCCTAGATGGAGGAGGACCCTAAGTTGGAGAGTTGCTAAAAGTGGTGGCTGAGGCAAGTAGATTTGTGGGGTTTGGCAAAAGATTGTAAAGTGAGGGGCTTTTATTTCCTTTTTTTTTGTTGTTTGAAAATTTTATATCAAGAAAAGGGGCTCCTCTCCGACTATACCTTCCTCCTATTCCACGATCCCCTCTGAGCACTTACCTCGACATTATACGCTCCCACGACACCGGACCGCCATCTGCTATCACACACACATACACAGTCGGATAGTATAGTCGGAGGGGATCGTGGGG
>NW_026608930.1:0-47455 GCF_029499605.1 Hyla sarda | reverse complement strand
TTTTTTTACGTTTTTCTCCTTTTCGCCTCTTTTCTGGGCGTATTATTCTTCTTTTTCTTCTTTTTTTTCGTCTAATGCATACCCCATCAGTGCAGCAATGCTTATTCAATACCGCCAGCAGATGGAGACACTGGGGGATAATTTTCTAAGGATTTATACTGATTTTTCCTGTCTGAATTTGTCGCACAGAAAGTTGCAGGCCAAATATGTGTGACATTTCTGCGACTTTAGCTTCTAGAGCATTTTTACAACATTATACATAGGTGCTGAATACATAAAAAGCGACTGTTCAGCGACAGACAAGTCGCATCGGCTGAAAGTAGGCCAGAATGTCAGTCCATGTTGGAGCAGGTTTAGATACAGTCTAAAGTATAGATCTCAAAGTCTGTGCACAGAATTTAGCAAGGGCCTCGCACCTTCTGATGCATCAGGTAGGTGCACAATAGCATAGCCTAACCCTCTGTACTTTGGTCTATATTGATGCGGGACATAGACAGCCAGCTGATGACCAATCCATTAGTGCAATGGATGGCTGGAAGCATTTGTCTTTGCCTTTGCAATACCACAGAAGCAATGCATGGTCAATGTACAGCAATGACACACCTGTGTGAACAGCCAGGAGACCCCCCCCCCCCATGTTATGTTACATAGTTACATAGTTAGTACGGTCGAAAAAAGACATATGTCCATCACGTTCAACCAGGGAATTAAGGGGTAGGGGTGTGGCGCGATATTGGGGAAGGGATGAGATTTTATATTTCTTCATAAGCATTAATCTTATTTTGTCAATTAGGAACATTCAGCACCCACCCGCTATCAAGGCAGCTGCCTATCATGTCATGCCCTACCTGCACAGGTGTGCTGGCTACTCAAATGATCCAATTAAGGAGGCCATTTAGTCAGCAGCAGCAGAAGTCCTGTGCCTGGACGCTCCAACAGGGGCCAGACACAAGCAGAAGCAGAAGCAGCAGAAGCAGCAGCAGCACCACCTTTTGTTTTTTGGCTGCAGCAGCAGCAAGGCCCACAGGGCTGGCTAGCTGGCTAGCCAGCAAGCAGGTAGCAATGAAAGTAGGAATCTTTCTTTTTAACCCTGTAAGGGGGTGGTGCACTGTACCCGAAGATACTGCCATATCGGGTCAATGCATAGGGCGACGGAAGCAAGCTTCGAAATCGGCCCCCGTTCTCAAAAATCCATTTAATATATGGTCCCCAGATAGGGGACGTATCAGATATTAAACTGATAAGAACAGATACTACACTTGATCTTAGCCAAAAGGCCGAGAAGCGATAACCGTGAAAGGGGCGGGCCCAACAAGGTCCCCTTCATGGGCACTATCACTGCTTGCTGTCAGGGAGGCTGCCAGACAATTTTCCATGCACACTCTGGGCTGGGGGGCAGTCAACCACCAGTACACACAGCAGAACCTAAACCCATACCATTATTGCTAAGCAGCAAGACAGGGGCCCATTGCACTCCCACGGGGCCTTTTTAAATGCAATCCATAACCCGGATTTGCCAGGAACCCTTCTTACTCCTCCTACTTGCATGTGACACTGGGCTTAGGATCTGCATAGGAAACACACACACAAGCACACACCTACCTTTGTTGCCTGCAGATGCCTCCTTGGCTGTCCCCAAACGGTATCAAACCAACACCCACGGGAAGCTGTAAGCATAGAGGACATGCCTGCACCCCATTGGACTTACCTGTGTGGGTTAAATCCGGGTTATTTGACAACCTATGGCGGTGATGGTTCTGCTCAGGCAGAGCAGTGCTGATGCTCCTCATAAAGCTGTCGCTGCTGTGAAGGTTCTAGGTGACATCACAAATCCCTATGGTTACATACACAACAAAGCTGGGTTGTTGTTGTTTACACTCTGCAAGGCCTGTGGAAGTGAGTGACATCATAGCACTGTAGTTCTGAGGGTTCTAGATGGATGCAACAATCTCCTGTTGCTTCTATGAAGGCCATAATAGACGACATCACCAAACAGCTCCATAGTCACATACACAGCAAAGGAGAGATGTTGTTTACACCTAGTGATGTCAGTGGTATTGAGTGACATCACAGCACAGTGCTAAGGCTCCTGGGCCTGGACACAGCAGCGGCTGCAATATCTCAACGGAGAATACGTTTATATATATGTGTGTGTGTGCGCGTATATATATATATATATATATATATATATATATATATATATATATATTTCTCCGCCGAAATCACTTTTAAACCCATTTCCACCTTTTTTTCCCTTCTCTTCCTCTTACTTTTTTTTCACGTTTTTTTACGTTTTTCTCCTTTTCGCCTCTTTTCTGGGCGTATTATTCTTCTTTTTCTTCTTTTTTTTCGTCTAATGCATACCCCATCAGTGCAGCAATGCTTATTCAATACCGCCAGCAGATGGAGACACTGGGGGATAATTTTCTAAGGATTTATACTGATTTTTCCTGTCTGAATTTGTCGCACAGAAAGTTGCAGGCCAAATATGTGTGACATTTCTGCGACTTTAGCTTCTAGAGCATTTTTACAACATTATACATAGGTGCTGAATACATAAAAAGCGACTGTTCAGCGACAGACAAGTCGCATCGGCTGAAAGTAGGCCAGAATGTCAGTCCATGTTGGAGCAGGTTTAGATACAGTCTAAAGTATAGATCTCAAAGTCTGTGCACAGAATTTAGCAAGGGCCTCGCACCTTCTGATGCATCAGGTAGGTGCACAATAGCATAGCCTAACCCTCTGTACTTTGGTCTATATTGATGCGGGACATAGACAGCCAGCTGATGACCAATCCATTAGTGCAATGGATGGCTGGAAGCATTTGTCTTTGCCTTTGCAATACCACAGAAGCAATGCATGGTCAATGTACAGCAATGACACACCTGTGTGAACAGCCAGGAGACCCCCCCCCCCCATGTTATGTTACATAGTTACATAGTTAGTACGGTCGAAAAAAGACATATGTCCATCACGTTCAACCAGGGAATTAAGGGGTAGGGGTGTGGCGCGATATTGGGGAAGGGATGAGATTTTATATTTCTTCATAAGCATTAATCTTATTTTGTCAATTAGGAACATTCAGCACCCACCCGCTATCAAGGCAGCTGCCTATCATGTCATGCCCTACCTGCACAGGTGTGCTGGCTACTCAAATGATCCAATTAAGGAGGCCATTTAGTCAGCAGCAGCAGAAGTCCTGTGCCTGGACGCTCCAACAGGGGCCAGACACAAGCAGAAGCAGAAGCAGCAGAAGCAGCAGCAGCACCACCTTTTGTTTTTTGGCTGCAGCAGCAGCAAGGCCCACAGGGCTGGCTAGCTGGCTAGCCAGCAAGCAGGTAGCAATGAAAGTAGGAATCTTTCTTTTTAACCCTGTAAGGGGGTGGTGCACTGTACCCGAAGATACTGCCATATCGGGTCAATGCATAGGGCGACGGAAGCAAGCTTCGAAATCGGCCCCCGTTCTCAAAAATCCATTTAATATATGGTCCCCAGATAGGGGACGTATCAGATATTAAACTGATAAGAACAGATACTACACTTGATCTTAGCCAAAAGGCCGAGAAGCGATAACCGTGAAAGGGGCGGGCCCAACAAGGTCCCCTTCATGGGCACTATCACTGCTTGCTGTCAGGGAGGCTGCCAGACAATTTTCCATGCACACTCTGGGCTGGGGGGCAGTCAACCACCAGTACACACAGCAGAACCTAAACCCATACCATTATTGCTAAGCAGCAAGACAGGGGCCCATTGCACTCCCACGGGGCCTTTTTAAATGCAATCCATAACCCGGATTTGCCAGGAACCCTTCTTACTCCTCCTACTTGCATGTGACACTGGGCTTAGGATCTGCATAGGAAACACACACACAAGCACACACCTACCTTTGTTGCCTGCAGATGCCTCCTTGGCTGTCCCCAAACGGTATCAAACCAACACCCACGGGAAGCTGTAAGCATAGAGGACATGCCTGCACCCCATTGGACTTACCTGTGTGGGTTAAATCCGGGTTATTTGACAACCTATGGCGGTGATGGTTCTGCTCAGGCAGAGCAGTGCTGATGCTCCTCATAAAGCTGTCGCTGCTGTGAAGGTTCTAGGTGACATCACAAATCCCTATGGTTACATACACAACAAAGCTGGGTTGTTGTTGTTTACACTCTGCAAGGCCTGTGGAAGTGAGTGACATCATAGCACTGTAGTTCTGAGGGTTCTAGATGGATGCAACAATCTCCTGTTGCTTCTATGAAGGCCATAATAGACGACATCACCAAACAGCTCCATAGTCACATACACAGCAAAGGAGAGATGTTGTTTACACCTAGTGATGTCAGTGGTATTGAGTGACATCACAGCACAGTGCTAAGGCTCCTGGGCCTGGACACAGCAGCGGCTGCAATATCTCAACGGAGAATACGTTTATATATATGTGTGTGTGTGCGCGTATATATATATATATATATATATATATATATATATATATATATATTTCTCCGCCGAAATCACTTTTAAACCCATTTCCACCTTTTTTTCCCTTCTCTTCCTCTTACTTTTTTTTCACGTTTTTTTACGTTTTTCTCCTTTTCGCCTCTTTTCTGGGCGTATTATTCTTCTTTTTCTTCTTTTTTTTCGTCTAATGCATACCCCATCAGTGCAGCAATGCTTATTCAATACCGCCAGCAGATGGAGACACTGGGGGATAATTTTCTAAGGATTTATACTGATTTTTCCTGTCTGAATTTGTCGCACAGAAAGTTGCAGGCCAAATATGTGTGACATTTCTGCGACTTTAGCTTCTAGAGCATTTTTACAACATTATACATAGGTGCTGAATACATAAAAAGCGACTGTTCAGCGACAGACAAGTCGCATCGGCTGAAAGTAGGCCAGAATGTCAGTCCATGTTGGAGCAGGTTTAGATACAGTCTAAAGTATAGATCTCAAAGTCTGTGCACAGAATTTAGCAAGGGCCTCGCACCTTCTGATGCATCAGGTAGGTGCACAATAGCATAGCCTAACCCTCTGTACTTTGGTCTATATTGATGCGGGACATAGACAGCCAGCTGATGACCAATCCATTAGTGCAATGGATGGCTGGAAGCATTTGTCTTTGCCTTTGCAATACCACAGAAGCAATGCATGGTCAATGTACAGCAATGACACACCTGTGTGAACAGCCAGGAGACCCCCCCCCCCCATGTTATGTTACATAGTTACATAGTTAGTACGGTCGAAAAAAGACATATGTCCATCACGTTCAACCAGGGAATTAAGGGGTAGGGGTGTGGCGCGATATTGGGGAAGGGATGAGATTTTATATTTCTTCATAAGCATTAATCTTATTTTGTCAATTAGGAACATTCAGCACCCACCCGCTATCAAGGCAGCTGCCTATCATGTCATGCCCTACCTGCACAGGTGTGCTGGCTACTCAAATGATCCAATTAAGGAGGCCATTTAGTCAGCAGCAGCAGAAGTCCTGTGCCTGGACGCTCCAACAGGGGCCAGACACAAGCAGAAGCAGAAGCAGCAGAAGCAGCAGCAGCACCACCTTTTGTTTTTTGGCTGCAGCAGCAGCAAGGCCCACAGGGCTGGCTAGCTGGCTAGCCAGCAAGCAGGTAGCAATGAAAGTAGGAATCTTTCTTTTTAACCCTGTAAGGGGGTGGTGCACTGTACCCGAAGATACTGCCATATCGGGTCAATGCATAGGGCGACGGAAGCAAGCTTCGAAATCGGCCCCCGTTCTCAAAAATCCATTTAATATATGGTCCCCAGATAGGGGACGTATCAGATATTAAACTGATAAGAACAGATACTACACTTGATCTTAGCCAAAAGGCCGAGAAGCGATAACCGTGAAAGGGGCGGGCCCAACAAGGTCCCCTTCATGGGCACTATCACTGCTTGCTGTCAGGGAGGCTGCCAGACAATTTTCCATGCACACTCTGGGCTGGGGGGCAGTCAACCACCAGTACACACAGCAGAACCTAAACCCATACCATTATTGCTAAGCAGCAAGACAGGGGCCCATTGCACTCCCACGGGGCCTTTTTAAATGCAATCCATAACCCGGATTTGCCAGGAACCCTTCTTACTCCTCCTACTTGCATGTGACACTGGGCTTAGGATCTGCATAGGAAACACACACACAAGCACACACCTACCTTTGTTGCCTGCAGATGCCTCCTTGGCTGTCCCCAAACGGTATCAAACCAACACCCACGGGAAGCTGTAAGCATAGAGGACATCTGCACCCCATTGGACTTACCTGTGTGGGTTAAATCCGGGTTATTTGACAACCTATGGCGGTGATGGTTCTGCTCAGGCAGAGCAGTGCTGATGCTCCTCATAAAGCTGTCGCTGCTGTGAAGGTTCTAGGTGACATCACAAATCCCTATGGTTACATACACAACAAAGCTGGGTTGTTGTTGTTTACACTCTGCAAGGCCTGTGGAAGTGAGTGACATCATAGCACTGTAGTTCTGAGGGTTCTAGATGGATGCAACAATCTCCTGTTGCTTCTATGAAGGCCATAATAGACGACATCACCAAACAGCTCCATAGTCACATACACAGCAAAGGAGAGATGTTGTTTACACCTAGTGATGTCAGTGGTATTGAGTGACATCACAGCACAGTGCTAAGGCTCCTGGGCCTGGACACAGCAGCGGCTGCAATATCTCAACGGAGAATACGTTTATATATATGTGTGTGTGTGCGCGTATATATATATATATATATATTATATATATATATATATATATATATTCTCCGCCGAAATCACTTTTAAACCCATTTCCACCTTTTTTTCCCTTCTCTTCCTCTTACTTTTTTTTCACGTTTTTTTACGTTTTTCTCCTTTTCGCCTCTTTTCTGGGCGTATTATTCTTCTTTTTCTTCTTTTTTTTCGTCTAATGCATACCCCATCAGTGCAGCAATGCTTATTCAATACCGCCAGCAGATGGAGACACTGGGGGATAATTTTCTAAGGATTTATACTGATTTTTCCTGTCTGAATTTGTCGCACAGAAAGTTGCAGGCCAAATATGTGTGACATTTCTGCGACTTTAGCTTCTAGAGCATTTTTACAACATTATACATAGGTGCTGAATACATAAAAAGCGACTGTTCAGCGACAGACAAGTCGCATCGGCTGAAAGTAGGCCAGAATGTCAGTCCATGTTGGAGCAGGTTTAGATACAGTCTAAAGTATAGATCTCAAAGTCTGTGCACAGAATTTAGCAAGGGCCTCGCACCTTCTGATGCATCAGGTAGGTGCACAATAGCATAGCCTAACCCTCTGTACTTTGGTCTATATTGATGCGGGACATAGACAGCCAGCTGATGACCAATCCATTAGTGCAATGGATGGCTGGAAGCATTTGTCTTTGCCTTTGCAATACCACAGAAGCAATGCATGGTCAATGTACAGCAATGACACACCTGTGTGAACAGCCAGGAGACCCCCCCTCCCCCCATGTTATGTTACATAGTTACATAGTTAGTACGGTCGAAAAAAGACATATGTCCATCACGTTCAACCAGGGAATTAAGGGGTAGGGGTGTGGCGCGATATTGGGGAAGGGATGAGATTTTATATTTCTTCATAAGCATTAATCTTATTTTGTCAATTAGGAACATTCAGCACCCACCCGCTATCAAGGCAGCTGCCTATCATGTCATGCCCTACCTGCACAGGTGTGCTGGCTACTCAAATGATCCAATTAAGGAGGCCATTTAGTCAGCAGCAGCAGAAGTCCTGTGCCTGGACGCTCCAACAGGGGCCAGACACAAGCAGAAGCAGAAGCAGCAGAAGCAGCAGCAGCACCACCTTTTGTTTTTTGGCTGCAGCAGCAGCAAGGCCCACAGGGCTGGCTAGCTGGCTAGCCAGCAAGCAGGTAGCAATGAAAGTAGGAATCTTTCTTTTTAACCCTGTAAGGGGGTGGTGCACTGTACCCGAAGATACTGCCATATCGGGTCAATGCATAGGGCGACGGAAGCAAGCTTCGAAATCGGCCCCCGTTCTCAAAAATCCATTTAATATATGGTCCCCAGATAGGGGACGTATCAGATATTAAACTGATAAGAACAGATACTACACTTGATCTTAGCCAAAAGGCCGAGAAGCGATAACCGTGAAAGGGGCGGGCCCAACAAGGTCCCCTTCATGGGCACTATCACTGCTTGCTGTCAGGGAGGCTGCCAGACAATTTTCCATGCACACTCTGGGCTGGGGGGCAGTCAACCACCAGTACACACAGCAGAACCTAAACCCATACCATTATTGCTAAGCAGCAAGACAGGGGCCCATTGCACTCCCACGGGGCCTTTTTAAATGCAATCCATAACCCGGATTTGCCAGGAACCCTTCTTACTCCTCCTACTTGCATGTGACACTGGGCTTAGGATCTGCATAGGAAACACACACACAAGCACACACCTACCTTTGTTGCCTGCAGATGCCTCCTTGGCTGTCCCCAAACGGTATCAAACCAACACCCACGGGAAGCTGTAAGCATAGAGGACATGCCTGCACCCCATTGGACTTACCTGTGTGGGTTAAATCCGGGTTATTTGACAACCTATGGCGGTGATGGTTCTGCTCAGGCAGAGCAGTGCTGATGCTCCTCATAAAGCTGTCGCTGCTGTGAAGGTTCTAGGTGACATCACAAATCCCTATGGTTACATACACAACAAAGCTGGGTTGTTGTTGTTTACACTCTGCAAGGCCTGTGGAAGTGAGTGACATCATAGCACTGTAGTTCTGAGGGTTCTAGATGGATGCAACAATCTCCTGTTGCTTCTATGAAGGCCATAATAGACGACATCACCAAACAGCTCCATAGTCACATACACAGCAAAGGAGAGATGTTGTTTACACCTAGTGATGTCAGTGGTATTGAGTGACATCACAGCACAGTGCTAAGGCTCCTGGGCCTGGACACAGCAGCGGCTGCAATATCTCAACGGAGAATACGTTTATATATATGTGTGTGTGTGCGCGTATATATATATATATATATATATATATATATATATATATATATATATTTCTCCGCCGAAATCACTTTTAAACCCATTTCCACCTTTTTTTCCCTTCTCTTCCTCTTACTTTTTTTTCACGTTTTTTTACGTTTTTCTCCTTTTCGCCTCTTTTCTGGGCGTATTATTCTTCTTTTTCTTCTTTTTTTTCGTCTAATGCATACCCCATCAGTGCAGCAATGCTTATTCAATACCGCCAGCAGATGGAGACACTGGGGGATAATTTTCTAAGGATTTATACTGATTTTTCCTGTCTGAATTTGTCGCACAGAAAGTTGCAGGCCAAATATGTGTGACATTTCTGCGACTTTAGCTTCTAGAGCATTTTTACAACATTATACATAGGTGCTGAATACATAAAAAGCGACTGTTCAGCGACAGACAAGTCGCATCGGCTGAAAGTAGGCCAGAATGTCAGTCCATGTTGGAGCAGGTTTAGATACAGTCTAAAGTATAGATCTCAAAGTCTGTGCACAGAATTTAGCAAGGGCCTCGCACCTTCTGATGCATCAGGTAGGTGCACAATAGCATAGCCTAACCCTCTGTACTTTGGTCTATATTGATGCGGGACATAGACAGCCAGCTGATGACCAATCCATTAGTGCAATGGATGGCTGGAAGCATTTGTCTTTGCCTTTGCAATACCACAGAAGCAATGCATGGTCAATGTACAGCAATGACACACCTGTGTGAACAGCCAGGAGACCCCCCCCCCCCCATGTTATGTTACATAGTTACATAGTTAGTACGGTCGAAAAAAGACATATGTCCATCACGTTCAACCAGGGAATTAAGGGGTAGGGGTGTGGCGCGATATTGGGGAAGGGATGAGATTTTATATTTCTTCATAAGCATTAATCTTATTTTGTCAATTAGGAACATTCAGCACCCACCCGCTATCAAGGCAGCTGCCTATCATGTCATGCCCTACCTGCACAGGTGTGCTGGCTACTCAAATGATCCAATTAAGGAGGCCATTTAGTCAGCAGCAGCAGAAGTCCTGTGCCTGGACGCTCCAACAGGGGCCAGACACAAGCAGAAGCAGAAGCAGCAGAAGCAGCAGCAGCACCACCTTTTGTTTTTTGGCTGCAGCAGCAGCAAGGCCCACAGGGCTGGCTAGCTGGCTAGCCAGCAAGCAGGTAGCAATGAAAGTAGGAATCTTTCTTTTTAACCCTGTAAGGGGGTGGTGCACTGTACCCGAAGATACTGCCATATCGGGTCAATGCATAGGGCGACGGAAGCAAGCTTCGAAATCGGCCCCCGTTCTCAAAAATCCATTTAATATATGGTCCCCAGATAGGGGACGTATCAGATATTAAACTGATAAGAACAGATACTACACTTGATCTTAGCCAAAAGGCCGAGAAGCGATAACCGTGAAAGGGGCGGGCCCAACAAGGTCCCCTTCATGGGCACTATCACTGCTTGCTGTCAGGGAGGCTGCCAGACAATTTTCCATGCACACTCTGGGCTGGGGGGCAGTCAACCACCAGTACACACAGCAGAACCTAAACCCATACCATTATTGCTAAGCAGCAAGACAGGGGCCCATTGCACTCCCACGGGGCCTTTTTAAATGCAATCCATAACCCGGATTTGCCAGGAACCCTTCTTACTCCTCCTACTTGCATGTGACACTGGGCTTAGGATCTGCATAGGAAACACACACACAAGCACACACCTACCTTTGTTGCCTGCAGATGCCTCCTTGGCTGTCCCCAAACGGTATCAAACCAACACCCACGGGAAGCTGTAAGCATAGAGGACATGCCTGCACCCCATTGGACTTACCTGTGTGGGTTAAATCCGGGTTATTTGACAACCTATGGCGGTGATGGTTCTGCTCAGGCAGAGCAGTGCTGATGCTCCTCATAAAGCTGTCGCTGCTGTGAAGGTTCTAGGTGACATCACAAATCCCTATGGTTACATACACAACAAAGCTGGGTTGTTGTTGTTTACACTCTGCAAGGCCTGTGGAAGTGAGTGACATCATAGCACTGTAGTTCTGAGGGTTCTAGATGGATGCAACAATCTCCTGTTGCTTCTATGAAGGCCATAATAGACGACATCACCAAACAGCTCCATAGTCACATACACAGCAAAGGAGAGATGTTGTTTACACCTAGTGATGTCAGTGGTATTGAGTGACATCACAGCACAGTGCTAAGGCTCCTGGGCCTGGACACAGCAGCGGCTGCAATATCTCAACGGAGAATACGTTTATATATATGTGTGTGTGTGCGCGTATATATATATATATATATATATATATATATATATATATATATATTTCTCCGCCGAAATCACTTTTAAACCCATTTCCACCTTTTTTTCCCTTCTCTTCCTCTTACTTTTTTTTCACGTTTTTTTACGTTTTTCTCCTTTTCGCCTCTTTTCTGGGCGTATTATTCTTCTTTTTCTTCTTTTTTTTCGTCTAATGCATACCCCATCAGTGCAGCAATGCTTATTCAATACCGCCAGCAGATGGAGACACTGGGGGATAATTTTCTAAGGATTTATACTGATTTTTCCTGTCTGAATTTGTCGCACAGAAAGTTGCAGGCCAAATATGTGTGACATTTCTGCGACTTTAGCTTCTAGAGCATTTTTACAACATTATACATAGGTGCTGAATACATAAAAAGCGACTGTTCAGCGACAGACAAGTCGCATCGGCTGAAAGTAGGCCAGAATGTCAGTCCATGTTGGAGCAGGTTTAGATACAGTCTAAAGTATAGATCTCAAAGTCTGTGCACAGAATTTAGCAAGGGCCTCGCACCTTCTGATGCATCAGGTAGGTGCACAATAGCATAGCCTAACCCTCTGTACTTTGGTCTATATTGATGCGGGACATAGACAGCCAGCTGATGACCAATCCATTAGTGCAATGGATGGCTGGAAGCATTTGTCTTTGCCTTTGCAATACCACAGAAGCAATGCATGGTCAATGTACAGCAATGACACACCTGTGTGAACAGCCAGGAGACCCCCCCCCCCCATGTTATGTTACATAGTTACATAGTTAGTACGGTCGAAAAAAGACATATGTCCATCACGTTCAACCAGGGAATTAAGGGGTAGGGGTGTGGCGCGATATTGGGGAAGGGATGAGATTTTATATTTCTTCATAAGCATTAATCTTATTTTGTCAATTAGGAACATTCAGCACCCACCCGCTATCAAGGCAGCTGCCTATCATGTCATGCCCTACCTGCACAGGTGTGCTGGCTACTCAAATGATCCAATTAAGGAGGCCATTTAGTCAGCAGCAGCAGAAGTCCTGTGCCTGGACGCTCCAACAGGGGCCAGACACAAGCAGAAGCAGAAGCAGCAGAAGCAGCAGCAGCACCACCTTTTGTTTTTTGGCTGCAGCAGCAGCAAGGCCCACAGGGCTGGCTAGCTGGCTAGCCAGCAAGCAGGTAGCAATGAAAGTAGGAATCTTTCTTTTTAACCCTGTAAGGGGGTGGTGCACTGTACCCGAAGATACTGCCATATCGGGTCAATGCATAGGGCGACGGAAGCAAGCTTCGAAATCGGCCCCCGTTCTCAAAAATCCATTTAATATATGGTCCCCAGATAGGGGACGTATCAGATATTAAACTGATAAGAACAGATACTACACTTGATCTTAGCCAAAAGGCCGAGAAGCGATAACCGTGAAAGGGGCGGGCCCAACAAGGTCCCCTTCATGGGCACTATCACTGCTTGCTGTCAGGGAGGCTGCCAGACAATTTTCCATGCACACTCTGGGCTGGGGGGCAGTCAACCACCAGTACACACAGCAGAACCTAAACCCATACCATTATTGCTAAGCAGCAAGACAGGGGCCCATTGCACTCCCACGGGGCCTTTTTAAATGCAATCCATAACCCGGATTTGCCAGGAACCCTTCTTACTCCTCCTACTTGCATGTGACACTGGGCTTAGGATCTGCATAGGAAACACACACACAAGCACACACCTACCTTTGTTGCCTGCAGATGCCTCCTTGGCTGTCCCCAAACGGTATCAAACCAACACCCACGGGAAGCTGTAAGCATAGAGGACATGCCTGCACCCCATTGGACTTACCTGTGTGGGTTAAATCCGGGTTATTTGACAACCTATGGCGGTGATGGTTCTGCTCAGGCAGAGCAGTGCTGATGCTCCTCATAAAGCTGTCGCTGCTGTGAAGGTTCTAGGTGACATCACAAATCCCTATGGTTACATACACAACAAAGCTGGGTTGTTGTTGTTTACACTCTGCAAGGCCTGTGGAAGTGAGTGACATCATAGCACTGTAGTTCTGAGGGTTCTAGATGGATGCAACAATCTCCTGTTGCTTCTATGAAGGCCATAATAGACGACATCACCAAACAGCTCCATAGTCACATACACAGCAAAGGAGAGATGTTGTTTACACCTAGTGATGTCAGTGGTATTGAGTGACATCACAGCACAGTGCTAAGGCTCCTGGGCCTGGACACAGCAGCGGCTGCAATATCTCAACGGAGAATACGTTTATATATATGTGTGTGTGTGCGCGTATATATATATATATATATATATATATATATATATATATATATATTTCTCCGCCGAAATCACTTTTAAACCCATTTCCACCTTTTTTTCCCTTCTCTTCCTCTTACTTTTTTTTCACGTTTTTTTACGTTTTTCTCCTTTTCGCCTCTTTTCTGGGCGTATTATTCTTCTTTTTCTTCTTTTTTTTCGTCTAATGCATACCCCATCAGTGCAGCAATGCTTATTCAATACCGCCAGCAGATGGAGACACTGGGGGATAATTTTCTAAGGATTTATACTGATTTTTCCTGTCTGAATTTGTCGCACAGAAAGTTGCAGGCCAAATATGTGTGACATTTCTGCGACTTTAGCTTCTAGAGCATTTTTACAACATTATACATAGGTGCTGAATACATAAAAAGCGACTGTTCAGCGACAGACAAGTCGCATCGGCTGAAAGTAGGCCAGAATGTCAGTCCATGTTGGAGCAGGTTTAGATACAGTCTAAAGTATAGATCTCAAAGTCTGTGCACAGAATTTAGCAAGGGCCTCGCACCTTCTGATGCATCAGGTAGGTGCACAATAGCATAGCCTAACCCTCTGTACTTTGGTCTATATTGATGCGGGACATAGACAGCCAGCTGATGACCAATCCATTAGTGCAATGGATGGCTGGAAGCATTTGTCTTTGCCTTTGCAATACCACAGAAGCAATGCATGGTCAATGTACAGCAATGACACACCTGTGTGAACAGCCAGGAGACCCCCCCCCCCCATGTTATGTTACATAGTTACATAGTTAGTACGGTCGAAAAAAGACATATGTCCATCACGTTCAACCAGGGAATTAAGGGGTAGGGGTGTGGCGCGATATTGGGGAAGGGATGAGATTTTATATTTCTTCATAAGCATTAATCTTATTTTGTCAATTAGGAACATTCAGCACCCACCCGCTATCAAGGCAGCTGCCTATCATGTCATGCCCTACCTGCACAGGTGTGCTGGCTACTCAAATGATCCAATTAAGGAGGCCATTTAGTCAGCAGCAGCAGAAGTCCTGTGCCTGGACGCTCCAACAGGGGCCAGACACAAGCAGAAGCAGAAGCAGCAGAAGCAGCAGCAGCACCACCTTTTGTTTTTTGGCTGCAGCAGCAGCAAGGCCCACAGGGCTGGCTAGCTGGCTAGCCAGCAAGCAGGTAGCAATGAAAGTAGGAATCTTTCTTTTTAACCCTGTAAGGGGGTGGTGCACTGTACCCGAAGATACTGCCATATCGGGTCAATGCATAGGGCGACGGAAGCAAGCTTCGAAATCGGCCCCCGTTCTCAAAAATCCATTTAATATATGGTCCCCAGATAGGGGACGTATCAGATATTAAACTGATAAGAACAGATACTACACTTGATCTTAGCCAAAAGGCCGAGAAGCGATAACCGTGAAAGGGGCGGGCCCAACAAGGTCCCCTTCATGGGCACTATCACTGCTTGCTGTCAGGGAGGCTGCCAGACAATTTTCCATGCACACTCTGGGCTGGGGGGCAGTCAACCACCAGTACACACAGCAGAACCTAAACCCATACCATTATTGCTAAGCAGCAAGACAGGGGCCCATTGCACTCCCACGGGGCCTTTTTAAATGCAATCCATAACCCGGATTTGCCAGGAACCCTTCTTACTCCTCCTACTTGCATGTGACACTGGGCTTAGGATCTGCATAGGAAACACACACACAAGCACACACCTACCTTTGTTGCCTGCAGATGCCTCCTTGGCTGTCCCCAAACGGTATCAAACCAACACCCACGGGAAGCTGTAAGCATAGAGGACATGCCTGCACCCCATTGGACTTACCTGTGTGGGTTAAATCCGGGTTATTTGACAACCTATGGCGGTGATGGTTCTGCTCAGGCAGAGCAGTGCTGATGCTCCTCATAAAGCTGTCGCTGCTGTGAAGGTTCTAGGTGACATCACAAATCCCTATGGTTACATACACAACAAAGCTGGGTTGTTGTTGTTTACACTCTGCAAGGCCTGTGGAAGTGAGTGACATCATAGCACTGTAGTTCTGAGGGTTCTAGATGGATGCAACAATCTCCTGTTGCTTCTATGAAGGCCATAATAGACGACATCACCAAACAGCTCCATAGTCACATACACAGCAAAGGAGAGATGTTGTTTACACCTAGTGATGTCAGTGGTATTGAGTGACATCACAGCACAGTGCTAAGGCTCCTGGGCCTGGACACAGCAGCGGCTGCAATATCTCAACGGAGAATACGTTTAATATATGTGTGTGTGTGCGCGTATATATATATATATATATATATATATATATATATATATATATATTTCTCCGCCGAAATCACTTTTAAACCCATTTCCACCTTTTTTTCCCTTCTCTTCCTCTTACTTTTTTTTCACGTTTTTTTACGTTTTTCTCCTTTTCGCCTCTTTTCTGGGCGTATTATTCTTCTTTTTCTTCTTTTTTTTCGTCTAATGCATACCCCATCAGTGCAGCAATGCTTATTCAATACCGCCAGCAGATGGAGACACTGGGGGATAATTTTCTAAGGATTTATACTGATTTTTCCTGTCTGAATTTGTCGCACAGAAAGTTGCAGGCCAAATATGTGTGACATTTCTGCGACTTTAGCTTCTAGAGCATTTTTACAACATTATACATAGGTGCTGAATACATAAAAAGCGACTGTTCAGCGACAGACAAGTCGCATCGGCTGAAAGTAGGCCAGAATGTCAGTCCATGTTGGAGCAGGTTTAGATACAGTCTAAAGTATAGATCTCAAAGTCTGTGCACAGAATTTAGCAAGGGCCTCGCACCTTCTGATGCATCAGGTAGGTGCACAATAGCATAGCCTAACCCTCTGTACTTTGGTCTATATTGATGCGGGACATAGACAGCCAGCTGATGACCAATCCATTAGTGCAATGGATGGCTGGAAGCATTTGTCTTTGCCTTTGCAATACCACAGAAGCAATGCATGGTCAATGTACAGCAATGACACACCTGTGTGAACAGCCAGGAGACCCCCCCCCCCCATGTTATGTTACATAGTTACATAGTTAGTACGGTCGAAAAAAGACATATGTCCATCACGTTCAACCAGGGAATTAAGGGGTAGGGGTGTGGCGCGATATTGGGGAAGGGATGAGATTTTATATTTCTTCATAAGCATTAATCTTATTTTGTCAATTAGGAACATTCAGCACCCACCCGCTATCAAGGCAGCTGCCTATCATGTCATGCCCTACCTGCACAGGTGTGCTGGCTACTCAAATGATCCAATTAAGGAGGCCATTTAGTCAGCAGCAGCAGAAGTCCTGTGCCTGGACGCTCCAACAGGGGCCAGACACAAGCAGAAGCAGAAGCAGCAGAAGCAGCAGCAGCACCACCTTTTGTTTTTTGGCTGCAGCAGCAGCAAGGCCCACAGGGCTGGCTAGCTGGCTAGCCAGCAAGCAGGTAGCAATGAAAGTAGGAATCTTTCTTTTTAACCCTGTAAGGGGGTGGTGCACTGTACCCGAAGATACTGCCATATCGGGTCAATGCATAGGGCGACGGAAGCAAGCTTCGAAATCGGCCCCCGTTCTCAAAAATCCATTTAATATATGGTCCCCAGATAGGGGACGTATCAGATATTAAACTGATAAGAACAGATACTACACTTGATCTTAGCCAAAAGGCCGAGAAGCGATAACCGTGAAAGGGGCGGGCCCAACAAGGTCCCCTTCATGGGCACTATCACTGCTTGCTGTCAGGGAGGCTGCCAGACAATTTTCCATGCACACTCTGGGCTGGGGGGCAGTCAACCACCAGTACACACAGCAGAACCTAAACCCATACCATTATTGCTAAGCAGCAAGACAGGGGCCCATTGCACTCCCACGGGGCCTTTTTAAATGCAATCCATAACCCGGATTTGCCAGGAACCCTTCTTACTCCTCCTACTTGCATGTGACACTGGGCTTAGGATCTGCATAGGAAACACACACACAAGCACACACCTACCTTTGTTGCCTGCAGATGCCTCCTTGGCTGTCCCCAAACGGTATCAAACCAACACCCACGGGAAGCTGTAAGCATAGAGGACATGCCTGCACCCCATTGGACTTACCTGTGTGGGTTAAATCCGGGTTATTTGACAACCTATGGCGGTGATGGTTCTGCTCAGGCAGAGCAGTGCTGATGCTCCTCATAAAGCTGTCGCTGCTGTGAAGGTTCTAGGTGACATCACAAATCCCTATGGTTACATACACAACAAAGCTGGGTTGTTGTTGTTTACACTCTGCAAGGCCTGTGGAAGTGAGTGACATCATAGCACTGTAGTTCTGAGGGTTCTAGATGGATGCAACAATCTCCTGTTGCTTCTATGAAGGCCATAATAGACGACATCACCAAACAGCTCCATAGTCACATACACAGCAAAGGAGAGATGTTGTTTACACCTAGTGATGTCAGTGGTATTGAGTGACATCACAGCACAGTGCTAAGGCTCCTGGGCCTGGACACAGCAGCGGCTGCAATATCTCAACGGAGAATACGTTTATATATATGTGTGTGTGTGCGCGTATATATATATATATATATATATATATATATATATATATATATATATATTTCTCCGCCGAAATCACTTTTAAACCCATTTCCACCTTTTTTTCCCTTCTCTTCCTCTTACTTTTTTTTCACGTTTTTTTACGTTTTTCTCCTTTTCGCCTCTTTTCTGGGCGTATTATTCTTCTTTTTCTTCTTTTTTTTCGTCTAATGCATACCCCATCAGTGCAGCAATGCTTATTCAATACCGCCAGCAGATGGAGACACTGGGGGATAATTTTCTAAGGATTTATACTGATTTTTCCTGTCTGAATTTGTCGCACAGAAAGTTGCAGGCCAAATATGTGTGACATTTCTGCGACTTTAGCTTCTAGAGCATTTTTACAACATTATACATAGGTGCTGAATACATAAAAAGCGACTGTTCAGCGACAGACAAGTCGCATCGGCTGAAAGTAGGCCAGAATGTCAGTCCATGTTGGAGCAGGTTTAGATACAGTCTAAAGTATAGATCTCAAAGTCTGTGCACAGAATTTAGCAAGGGCCTCGCACCTTCTGATGCATCAGGTAGGTGCACAATAGCATAGCCTAACCCTCTGTACTTTGGTCTATATTGATGCGGGACATAGACAGCCAGCTGATGACCAATCCATTAGTGCAATGGATGGCTGGAAGCATTTGTCTTTGCCTTTGCAATACCACAGAAGCAATGCATGGTCAATGTACAGCAATGACACACCTGTGTGAACAGCCAGGAGACCCCCCCCCCCCATGTTATGTTACATAGTTACATAGTTAGTACGGTCGAAAAAAGACATATGTCCATCACGTTCAACCAGGGAATTAAGGGGTAGGGGTGTGGCGCGATATTGGGGAAGGGATGAGATTTTATATTTCTTCATAAGCATTAATCTTATTTTGTCAATTAGGAACATTCAGCACCCACCCGCTATCAAGGCAGCTGCCTATCATGTCATGCCCTACCTGCACAGGTGTGCTGGCTACTCAAATGATCCAATTAAGGAGGCCATTTAGTCAGCAGCAGCAGAAGTCCTGTGCCTGGACGCTCCAACAGGGGCCAGACACAAGCAGAAGCAGAAGCAGCAGAAGCAGCAGCAGCACCACCTTTTGTTTTTTGGCTGCAGCAGCAGCAAGGCCCACAGGGCTGGCTAGCTGGCTAGCCAGCAAGCAGGTAGCAATGAAAGTAGGAATCTTTCTTTTTAACCCTGTAAGGGGGTGGTGCACTGTACCCGAAGATACTGCCATATCGGGTCAATGCATAGGGCGACGGAAGCAAGCTTCGAAATCGGCCCCCGTTCTCAAAAATCCATTTAATATATGGTCCCCAGATAGGGGACGTATCAGATATTAAACTGATAAGAACAGATACTACACTTGATCTTAGCCAAAAGGCCGAGAAGCGATAACCGTGAAAGGGGCGGGCCCAACAAGGTCCCCTTCATGGGCACTATCACTGCTTGCTGTCAGGGAGGCTGCCAGACAATTTTCCATGCACACTCTGGGCTGGGGGGCAGTCAACCACCAGTACACACAGCAGAACCTAAACCCATACCATTATTGCTAAGCAGCAAGACAGGGGCCCATTGCACTCCCACGGGGCCTTTTTAAATGCAATCCATAACCCGGATTTGCCAGGAACCCTTCTTACTCCTCCTACTTGCATGTGACACTGGGCTTAGGATCTGCATAGGAAACACACACACAAGCACACACCTACCTTTGTTGCCTGCAGATGCCTCCTTGGCTGTCCCCAAACGGTATCAAACCAACACCCACGGGAAGCTGTAAGCATAGAGGACATGCCTGCACCCCATTGGACTTACCTGTGTGGGTTAAATCCGGGTTATTTGACAACCTATGGCGGTGATGGTTCTGCTCAGGCAGAGCAGTGCTGATGCTCCTCATAAAGCTGTCGCTGCTGTGAAGGTTCTAGGTGACATCACAAATCCCTATGGTTACATACACAACAAAGCTGGGTTGTTGTTGTTTACACTCTGCAAGGCCTGTGGAAGTGAGTGACATCATAGCACTGTAGTTCTGAGGGTTCTAGATGGATGCAACAATCTCCTGTTGCTTCTATGAAGGCCATAATAGACGACATCACCAAACAGCTCCATAGTCACATACACAGCAAAGGAGAGATGTTGTTTACACCTAGTGATGTCAGTGGTATTGAGTGACATCACAGCACAGTGCTAAGGCTCCTGGGCCTGGACACAGCAGCGGCTGCAATATCTCAACGGAGAATACGTTTATATATATGTGTGTGTGTGCGCGTATATATATATATATATATATATATATATATATATATATATATATATATATATATATATTTCTCCGCCGAAATCACTTTTAAACCCATTTCCACCTTTTTTTCCCTTCTCTTCCTCTTACTTTTTTTTCACGTTTTTTTACGTTTTTCTCCTTTTCGCCTCTTTTCTGGGCGTATTATTCTTCTTTTTCTTCTTTTTTTTCGTCTAATGCATACCCCATCAGTGCAGCAATGCTTATTCAATACCGCCAGCAGATGGAGACACTGGGGGATAATTTTCTAAGGATTTATACTGATTTTTCCTGTCTGAATTTGTCGCACAGAAAGTTGCAGGCCAAATATGTGTGACATTTCTGCGACTTTAGCTTCTAGAGCATTTTTACAACATTATACATAGGTGCTGAATACATAAAAAGCGACTGTTCAGCGACAGACAAGTCGCATCGGCTGAAAGTAGGCCAGAATGTCAGTCCATGTTGGAGCAGGTTTAGATACAGTCTAAAGTATAGATCTCAAAGTCTGTGCACAGAATTTAGCAAGGGCCTCGCACCTTCTGATGCATCAGGTAGGTGCACAATAGCATAGCCTAACCCTCTGTACTTTGGTCTATATTGATGCGGGACATAGACAGCCAGCTGATGACCAATCCATTAGTGCAATGGATGGCTGGAAGCATTTGTCTTTGCCTTTGCAATACCACAGAAGCAATGCATGGTCAATGTACAGCAATGACACACCTGTGTGAACAGCCAGGAGACCCCCCCCCCCCATGTTATGTTACATAGTTACATAGTTAGTACGGTCGAAAAAAGACATATGTCCATCACGTTCAACCAGGGAATTAAGGGGTAGGGGTGTGGCGCGATATTGGGGAAGGGATGAGATTTTATATTTCTTCATAAGCATTAATCTTATTTTGTCAATTAGGAACATTCAGCACCCACCCGCTATCAAGGCAGCTGCCTATCATGTCATGCCCTACCTGCACAGGTGTGCTGGCTACTCAAATGATCCAATTAAGGAGGCCATTTAGTCAGCAGCAGCAGAAGTCCTGTGCCTGGACGCTCCAACAGGGGCCAGACACAAGCAGAAGCAGAAGCAGCAGAAGCAGCAGCAGCACCACCTTTTGTTTTTTGGCTGCAGCAGCAGCAAGGCCCACAGGGTTGGCTAGCTGGCTAGCCAGCAAGCAGGTAGCAATGAAAGTAGGAATCTTTCTTTTTAACCCTGTAAGGGGGTGGTGCACTGTACCCGAAGATACTGCCATATCGGGTCAATGCATAGGGCGACGGAAGCAAGCTTCGAAATCGGCCCCCGTTCTCAAAAATCCATTTAATATATGGTCCCCAGATAGGGGACGTATCAGATATTAAACTGATAAGAACAGATACTACACTTGATCTTAGCCAAAAGGCCGAGAAGCGATAACCGTGAAAGGGGCGGGCCCAACAAGGTCCCCTTCATGGGCACTATCACTGCTTGCTGTCAGGGAGGCTGCCAGACAATTTTCCATGCACACTCTGGGCTGGGGGGCAGTCAACCACCAGTACACACAGCAGAACCTAAACCCATACCATTATTGCTAAGCAGCAAGACAGGGGCCCATTGCACTCCCACGGGGCCTTTTTAAATGCAATCCATAACCCGGATTTGCCAGGAACCCTTCTTACTCCTCCTACTTGCATGTGACACTGGGCTTAGGATCTGCATAGGAAACACACACACAAGCACACACCTACCTTTGTTGCCTGCAGATGCCTCCTTGGCTGTCCCCAAACGGTATCAAACCAACACCCACGGGAAGCTGTAAGCATAGAGGACATGCCTGCACCCCATTGGACTTACCTGTGTGGGTTAAATCCGGGTTATTTGACAACCTATGGCGGTGATGGTTCTGCTCAGGCAGAGCAGTGCTGATGCTCCTCATAAAGCTGTCGCTGCTGTGAAGGTTCTAGGTGACATCACAAATCCCTATGGTTACATACACAACAAAGCTGGGTTGTTGTTGTTTACACTCTGCAAGGCCTGTGGAAGTGAGTGACATCATAGCACTGTAGTTCTGAGGGTTCTAGATGGATGCAACAATCTCCTGTTGCTTCTATGAAGGCCATAATAGACGACATCACCAAACAGCTCCATAGTCACATACACAGCAAAGGAGAGATGTTGTTTACACCTAGTGATGTCAGTGGTATTGAGTGACATCACAGCACAGTGCTAAGGCTCCTGGGCCTGGACACAGCAGCGGCTGCAATATCTCAACGGAGAATACGTTTATATATATGTGTGTGTGTGCGCGTATATATATATATATATATATATATATATATATATATATATATATATATATTTCTCCGCCGAAATCACTTTTAAACCCATTTCCACCTTTTTTTCCCTTCTCTTCCTCTTACTTTTTTTTCACGTTTTTTTACGTTTTTCTCCTTTTCGCCTCTTTTCTGGGCGTATTATTCTTCTTTTTCTTCTTTTTTTTCGTCTAATGCATACCCCATCAGTGCAGCAATGCTTATTCAATACCGCCAGCAGATGGAGACACTGGGGGATAATTTTCTAAGGATTTATACTGATTTTTCCTGTCTGAATTTGTCGCACAGAAAGTTGCAGGCCAAATATGTGTGACATTTCTGCGACTTTAGCTTCTAGAGCATTTTTACAACATTATACATAGGTGCTGAATACATAAAAAGCGACTGTTCAGCGACAGACAAGTCGCATCGGCTGAAAGTAGGCCAGAATGTCAGTCCATGTTGGAGCAGGTTTAGATACAGTCTAAAGTATAGATCTCAAAGTCTGTGCACAGAATTTAGCAAGGGCCTCGCACCTTCTGATGCATCAGGTAGGTGCACAATAGCATAGCCTAACCCTCTGTACTTTGGTCTATATTGATGCGGGACATAGACAGCCAGCTGATGACCAATCCATTAGTGCAATGGATGGCTGGAAGCATTTGTCTTTGCCTTTGCAATACCACAGAAGCAATGCATGGTCAATGTACAGCAATGACACACCTGTGTGAACAGCCAGGAGACCCCCCCCCCCCATGTTATGTTACATAGTTACATAGTTAGTACGGTCGAAAAAAGACATATGTCCATCACGTTCAACCAGGGAATTAAGGGGTAGGGGTGTGGCGCGATATTGGGGAAGGGATGAGATTTTATATTTCTTCATAAGCATTAATCTTATTTTGTCAATTAGGAACATTCAGCACCCACCCGCTATCAAGGCAGCTGCCTATCATGTCATGCCCTACCTGCACAGGTGTGCTGGCTACTCAAATGATCCAATTAAGGAGGCCATTTAGTCAGCAGCAGCAGAAGTCCTGTGCCTGGACGCTCCAACAGGGGCCAGACACAAGCAGAAGCAGAAGCAGCAGAAGCAGCAGCAGCACCACCTTTTGTTTTTTGGCTGCAGCAGCAGCAAGGCCCACAGGGCTGGCTAGCTGGCTAGCCAGCAAGCAGGTAGCAATGAAAGTAGGAATCTTTCTTTTTAACCCTGTAAGGGGGTGGTGCACTGTACCCGAAGATACTGCCATATCGGGTCAATGCATAGGGCGACGGAAGCAAGCTTCGAAATCGGCCCCCGTTCTCAAAAATCCATTTAATATATGGTCCCCAGATAGGGGACGTATCAGATATTAAACTGATAAGAACAGATACTACACTTGATCTTAGCCAAAAGGCCGAGAAGCGATAACCGTGAAAGGGGCGGGCCCAACAAGGTCCCCTTCATGGGCACTATCACTGCTTGCTGTCAGGGAGGCTGCCAGACAATTTTCCATGCACACTCTGGGCTGGGGGGCAGTCAACCACCAGTACACACAGCAGAACCTAAACCCATACCATTATTGCTAAGCAGCAAGACAGGGGCCCATTGCACTCCCACGGGGCCTTTTTAAATGCAATCCATAACCCGGATTTGCCAGGAACCCTTCTTACTCCTCCTACTTGCATGTGACACTGGGCTTAGGATCTGCATAGGAAACACACACACAAGCACACACCTACCTTTGTTGCCTGCAGATGCCTCCTTGGCTGTCCCCAAACGGTATCAAACCAACACCCACGGGAAGCTGTAAGCATAGAGGACATGCCTGCACCCCATTGGACTTACCTGTGTGGGTTAAATCCGGGTTATTTGACAACCTATGGCGGTGATGGTTCTGCTCAGGCAGAGCAGTGCTGATGCTCCTCATAAAGCTGTCGCTGCTGTGAAGGTTCTAGGTGACATCACAAATCCCTATGGTTACATACACAACAAAGCTGGGTTGTTGTTGTTTACACTCTGCAAGGCCTGTGGAAGTGAGTGACATCATAGCACTGTAGTTCTGAGGGTTCTAGATGGATGCAACAATCTCCTGTTGCTTCTATGAAGGCCATAATAGACGACATCACCAAACAGCTCCATAGTCACATACACAGCAAAGGAGAGATGTTGTTTACACCTAGTGATGTCAGTGGTATTGAGTGACATCACAGCACAGTGCTAAGGCTCCTGGGCCTGGACACAGCAGCGGCTGCAATATCTCAACGGAGAATACGTTTATATATATGTGTGTGTGTGCGCGTATATATATATATATATATATATATATATATATATATATATATATATTTCTCCGCCGAAATCACTTTTAAACCCATTTCCACCTTTTTTTCCCTTCTCTTCCTCTTACTTTTTTTTCACGTTTTTTTACGTTTTTCTCCTTTTCGCCTCTTTTCTGGGCGTATTATTCTTCTTTTTCTTCTTTTTTTTCGTCTAATGCATACCCCATCAGTGCAGCAATGCTTATTCAATACCGCCAGCAGATGGAGACACTGGGGGATAATTTTCTAAGGATTTATACTGATTTTTCCTGTCTGAATTTGTCGCACAGAAAGTTGCAGGCCAAATATGTGTGACATTTCTGCGACTTTAGCTTCTAGAGCATTTTTACAACATTATACATAGGTGCTGAATACATAAAAAGCGACTGTTCAGCGACAGACAAGTCGCATCGGCTGAAAGTAGGCCAGAATGTCAGTCCATGTTGGAGCAGGTTTAGATACAGTCTAAAGTATAGATCTCAAAGTCTGTGCACAGAATTTAGCAAGGGCCTCGCACCTTCTGATGCATCAGGTAGGTGCACAATAGCATAGCCTAACCCTCTGTACTTTGGTCTATATTGATGCGGGACATAGACAGCCAGCTGATGACCAATCCATTAGTGCAATGGATGGCTGGAAGCATTTGTCTTTGCCTTTGCAATACCACAGAAGCAATGCATGGTCAATGTACAGCAATGACACACCTGTGTGAACAGCCAGGAGACCCCCCCCCCCCATGTTATGTTACATAGTTACATAGTTAGTACGGTCGAAAAAAGACATATGTCCATCACGTTCAACCAGGGAATTAAGGGGTAGGGGTGTGGCGCGATATTGGGGAAGGGATGAGATTTTATATTTCTTCATAAGCATTAATCTTATTTTGTCAATTAGGAACATTCAGCACCCACCCGCTATCAAGGCAGCTGCCTATCATGTCATGCCCTACCTGCACAGGTGTGCTGGCTACTCAAATGATCCAATTAAGGAGGCCATTTAGTCAGCAGCAGCAGAAGTCCTGTGCCTGGACGCTCCAACAGGGGCCAGACACAAGCAGAAGCAGAAGCAGCAGAAGCAGCAGCAGCACCACCTTTTGTTTTTTGGCTGCAGCAGCAGCAAGGCCCACAGGGCTGGCTAGCTGGCTAGCCAGCAAGCAGGTAGCAATGAAAGTAGGAAGCTTTCTTTTTAACCCTGTAAGGGGGTGGTGCACTGTACCCGAAGATACTGCCATATCGGGTCAATGCATAGGGCGACGGAAGCAAGCTTCGAAATCGGCCCCCGTTCTCAAAAATCCATTTAATATATGGTCCCCAGATAGGGGACGTATCAGATATTAAACTGATAAGAACAGATACTACACTTGATCTTAGCCAAAAGGCCGAGAAGCGATAACCGTGAAAGGGGCGGGCCCAACAAGGTCCCCTTCATGGGCACTATCACTGCTTGCTGTCAGGGAGGCTGCCAGACAATTTTCCATGCACACTCTGGGCTGGGGGGCAGTCAACCACCAGTACACACAGCAGAACCTAAACCCATACCATTATTGCTAAGCAGCAAGACAGGGGCCCATTGCACTCCCACGGGGCCTTTTTAAATGCAATCCATAACCCGGATTTGCCAGGAACCCTTCTTACTCCTCCTACTTGCATGTGACACTGGGCTTAGGATCTGCATAGGAAACACACACACAAGCACACACCTACCTTTGTTGCCTGCAGATGCCTCCTTGGCTGTCCCCAAACGGTATCAAACCAACACCCACGGGAAGCTGTAAGCATAGAGGACATGCCTGCACCCCATTGGACTTACCTGTGTGGGTTAAATCCGGGTTATTTGACAACCTATGGCGGTGATGGTTCTGCTCAGGCAGAGCAGTGCTGATGCTCCTCATAAAGCTGTCGCTGCTGTGAAGGTTCTAGGTGACATCACAAATCCCTATGGTTACATACACAACAAAGCTGGGTTGTTGTTGTTTACACTCTGCAAGGCCTGTGGAAGTGAGTGACATCATAGCACTGTAGTTCTGAGGGTTCTAGATGGATGCAACAATCTCCTGTTGCTTCTATGAAGGCCATAATAGACGACATCACCAAACAGCTCCATAGTCACATACACAGCAAAGGAGAGATGTTGTTTACACCTAGTGATGTCAGTGGTATTGAGTGACATCACAGCACAGTGCTAAGGCTCCTGGGCCTGGACACAGCAGCGGCTGCAATATCTCAACGGAGAATACGTTTATATATATGTGTGTGTGTGCGCGTATATATATATATATATATATATATATATATATATATATATATATATATATTTCTCCGCCGAAATCACTTTTAAACCCATTTCCACCTTTTTTTCCCTTCTCTTCCTCTTACTTTTTTTTCACGTTTTTTTACGTTTTTCTCCTTTTCGCCTCTTTTCTGGGCGTATTATTCTTCTTTTTCTTCTTTTTTTTCGTCTAATGCATACCCCATCAGTGCAGCAATGCTTATTCAATACCGCCAGCAGATGGAGACACTGGGGGATAATTTTCTAAGGATTTATACTGATTTTTCCTGTCTGAATTTGTCGCACAGAAAGTTGCAGGCCAAATATGTGTGACATTTCTGCGACTTTAGCTTCTAGAGCATTTTTACAACATTATACATAGGTGCTGAATACATAAAAAGCGACTGTTCAGCGACAGACAAGTCGCATCGGCTGAAAGTAGGCCAGAATGTCAGTCCATGTTGGAGCAGGTTTAGATACAGTCTAAAGTATAGATCTCAAAGTCTGTGCACAGAATTTAGCAAGGGCCTCGCACCTTCTGATGCATCAGGTAGGTGCACAATAGCATAGCCTAACCCTCTGTACTTTGGTCTATATTGATGCGGGACATAGACAGCCAGCTGATGACCAATCCATTAGTGCAATGGATGGCTGGAAGCATTTGTCTTTGCCTTTGCAATACCACAGAAGCAATGCATGGTCAATGTACAGCAATGACACACCTGTGTGAACAGCCAGGAGACCCCCCCCCCCCATGTTATGTTACATAGTTACATAGTTAGTACGGTCGAAAAAAGACATATGTCCATCACGTTCAACCAGGGAATTAAGGGGTAGGGGTGTGGCGCGATATTGGGGAAGGGATGAGATTTTATATTTCTTCATAAGCATTAATCTTATTTTGTCAATTAGGAACATTCAGCACCCACCCGCTATCAAGGCAGCTGCCTATCATGTCATGCCCTACCTGCACAGGTGTGCTGGCTACTCAAATGATCCAATTAAGGAGGCCATTTAGTCAGCAGCAGCAGAAGTCCTGTGCCTGGACGCTCCAACAGGGGCCAGACACAAGCAGAAGCAGAAGCAGCAGAAGCAGCAGCAGCACCACCTTTTGTTTTTTGGCTGCAGCAGCAGCAAGGCCCACAGGGCTGGCTAGCTGGCTAGCCAGCAAGCAGGTAGCAATGAAAGTAGGAATCTTTCTTTTTAACCCTGTAAGGGGGTGGTGCACTGTACCCGAAGATACTGCCATATCGGGTCAATGCATAGGGCGACGGAAGCAAGCTTCGAAATCGGCCCCCGTTCTCAAAAATCCATTTAATATATGGTCCCCAGATAGGGGACGTATCAGATATTAAACTGATAAGAACAGATACTACACTTGATCTTAGCCAAAAGGCCGAGAAGCGATAACCGTGAAAGGGGCGGGCCCAACAAGGTCCCCTTCATGGGCACTATCACTGCTTGCTGTCAGGGAGGCTGCCAGACAATTTTCCATGCACACTCTGGGCTGGGGGGCAGTCAACCACCAGTACACACAGCAGAACCTAAACCCATACCATTATTGCTAAGCAGCAAGACAGGGGCCCATTGCACTCCCACGGGGCCTTTTTAAATGCAATCCATAACCCGGATTTGCCAGGAACCCTTCTTACTCCTCCTACTTGCATGTGACACTGGGCTTAGGATCTGCATAGGAAACACACACACAAGCACACACCTACCTTTGTTGCCTGCAGATGCCTCCTTGGCTGTCCCCAAACGGTATCAAACCAACACCCACGGGAAGCTGTAAGCATAGAGGACATGCCTGCACCCCATTGGACTTACCTGTGTGGGTTAAATCCGGGTTATTTGACAACCTATGGCGGTGATGGTTCTGCTCAGGCAGAGCAGTGCTGATGCTCCTCATAAAGCTGTCGCTGCTGTGAAGGTTCTAGGTGACATCACAAATCCCTATGGTTACATACACAACAAAGCTGGGTTGTTGTTGTTTACACTCTGCAAGGCCTGTGGAAGTGAGTGACATCATAGCACTGTAGTTCTGAGGGTTCTAGATGGATGCAACAATCTCCTGTTGCTTCTATGAAGGCCATAATAGACGACATCACCAAACAGCTCCATAGTCACATACACAGCAAAGGAGAGATGTTGTTTACACCTAGTGATGTCAGTGGTATTGAGTGACATCACAGCACAGTGCTAAGGCTCCTGGGCCTGGACACAGCAGCGGCTGCAATATCTCAACGGAGAATACGTTTATATATATGTGTGTGTGTGCGCGTATATATATATATATATATATATATATATATATATATATATATATTTCTCCGCCGAAATCACTTTTAAACCCATTTCCACCTTTTTTTCCCTTCTCTTCCTCTTACTTTTTTTTCACGTTTTTTTACGTTTTTCTCCTTTTCGCCTCTTTTCTGGGCGTATTATTCTTCTTTTTCTTCTTTTTTTTCGTCTAATGCATACCCCATCAGTGCAGCAATGCTTATTCAATACCGCCAGCAGATGGAGACACTGGGGGATAATTTTCTAAGGATTTATACTGATTTTTCCTGTCTGAATTTGTCGCACAGAAAGTTGCAGGCCAAATATGTGTGACATTTCTGCGACTTTAGCTTCTAGAGCATTTTTACAACATTATACATAGGTGCTGAATACATAAAAAGCGACTGTTCAGCGACAGACAAGTCGCATCGGCTGAAAGTAGGCCAGAATGTCAGTCCATGTTGGAGCAGGTTTAGATACAGTCTAAAGTATAGATCTCAAAGTCTGTGCACAGAATTTAGCAAGGGCCTCGCACCTTCTGATGCATCAGGTAGGTGCACAATAGCATAGCCTAACCCTCTGTACTTTGGTCTATATTGATGCGGGACATAGACAGCCAGCTGATGACCAATCCATTAGTGCAATGGATGGCTGGAAGCATTTGTCTTTGCCTTTGCAATACCACAGAAGCAATGCATGGTCAATGTACAGCAATGACACACCTGTGTGAACAGCCAGGAGACCCCCCCCCCCCATGTTATGTTACATAGTTACATAGTTAGTACGGTCGAAAAAAGACATATGTCCATCACGTTCAACCAGGGAATTAAGGGGTAGGGGTGTGGCGCGATATTGGGGAAGGGATGAGATTTTATATTTCTTCATAAGCATTAATCTTATTTTGTCAATTAGGAACATTCAGCACCCACCCGCTATCAAGGCAGCTGCCTATCATGTCATGCCCTACCTGCACAGGTGTGCTGGCTACTCAAATGATCCAATTAAGGAGGCCATTTAGTCAGCAGCAGCAGAAGTCCTGTGCCTGGACGCTCCAACAGGGGCCAGACACAAGCAGAAGCAGAAGCAGCAGAAGCAGCAGCAGCACCACCTTTTGTTTTTTGGCTGCAGCAGCAGCAAGGCCCACAGGGCTGGCTAGCTGGCTAGCCAGCAAGCAGGTAGCAATGAAAGTAGGAATCTTTCTTTTTAACCCTGTAAGGGGGTGGTGCACTGTACCCGAAGATACTGCCATATCGGGTCAATGCATAGGGCGACGGAAGCAAGCTTCGAAATCGGCCCCCGTTCTCAAAAATCCATTTAATATATGGTCCCCAGATAGGGGACGTATCAGATATTAAACTGATAAGAACAGATACTACACTTGATCTTAGCCAAAAGGCCGAGAAGCGATAACCGTGAAAGGGGCGGGCCCAACAAGGTCCCCTTCATGGGCACTATCACTGCTTGCTGTCAGGGAGGCTGCCAGACAATTTTCCATGCACACTCTGGGCTGGGGGGCAGTCAACCACCAGTACACACAGCAGAACCTAAACCCATACCATTATTGCTAAGCAGCAAGACAGGGGCCCATTGCACTCCCACGGGGCCTTTTTAAATGCAATCCATAACCCGGATTTGCCAGGAACCCTTCTTACTCCTCCTACTTGCATGTGACACTGGGCTTAGGATCTGCATAGGAAACACACACACAAGCACACACCTACCTTTGTTGCCTGCAGATGCCTCCTTGGCTGTCCCCAAACGGTATCAAACCAACACCCACGGGAAGCTGTAAGCATAGAGGACATGCCTGCACCCCATTGGACTTACCTGTGTGGGTTAAATCCGGGTTATTTGACAACCTATGGCGGTGATGGTTCTGCTCAGGCAGAGCAGTGCTGATGCTCCTCATAAAGCTGTCGCTGCTGTGAAGGTTCTAGGTGACATCACAAATCCCTATGGTTACATACACAACAAAGCTGGGTTGTTGTTGTTTACACTCTGCAAGGCCTGTGGAAGTGAGTGACATCATAGCACTGTAGTTCTGAGGGTTCTAGATGGATGCAACAATCTCCTGTTGCTTCTATGAAGGCCATAATAGACGACATCACCAAACAGCTCCATAGTCACATACACAGCAAAGGAGAGATGTTGTTTACACCTAGTGATGTCAGTGGTATTGAGTGACATCACAGCACAGTGCTAAGGCTCCTGGGCCTGGACACAGCAGCGGCTGCAATATCTCAACGGAGAATACGTTTATATATATGTGTGTGTGTGCGCGTATATATATATATATATATATATATATATATATATATATATATTTCTCCGCCGAAAATCACTTTTAAACCCATTTCCACCTTTTTTTCCTTCTCTTCCTCTTACTTTTTTTCACGTTTTTTTACGTTTTTCTCCTTTTCGCCTCTTTTCTGGCGTATTATTCTTCTTTTTCTTCTTTTTTTTCGTCTAATGCATACCCCATCAGTGCAGCAATGCTTATTCAATACCGCCAGCAGATGGAGACACTGGGGGATAATTTTCTAAGGATTTATACTGATTTTTCCTGTCTGAATTGGTCGCACAGAAAGTTGCAGGCCAAATATGTGTGACATTTCTGCGACTTTAGCTTCTAGAGCATTTTTACAACATTATACTTAGGTGCTGAATACATAAAAAGCGACTGTTCAGCGACAGACAAGTCGCATCGGCTGAAAGTAGGCCAGAATGTCCAGTCCATGTTGGAGCAGGTTTAGATACAGTCTAAAGTATAGATCTCAAAGTCTGTGCACAGAATTTAGCAAGGGCCTCGCACCTTCTGATGCATCAGGTAGGTGCACAATAGCATAGCCTAACCCTCTGTACTTGGTCTATATTGATGCGGGACATAGACAGCCAGCTGATGACCAATCCATTAGTGCAATGGATGGCTGGAAGCATTTGTCTTTGCCTTTGCAATACCACAGAAGCAATGCATGGTCAATGTACAGCAATGACACACCTGTGTGAACAGCCAGGAGACCCCCCCCCCCCATGTTATGTTACATAGTTACATAGTTAGTACGGTCGAAAAAAGACATATGTCCATCACGTTCAACCAGGGAATTAAGGGGTAGGGGTGTGGCGCGATATTGGGGAAGGGATGAGATTTTATATTTCTTCATAAGCATTAATCTTATTTTGTCAATTAGGAACATTCAGCACCCACCCCGCTATCAAGGCAGCTGCCTATCATGTCATGCCCTACCTGCACAGGTGTGCTGGCTACTCAAATGATCCAATTAAGGAGGCCATTTAGTCAGCAGCAGCAGAAGTCCTGTGCCTGGACGCTCCAACAGGGGCCAGACACAAGCAGAAGCAGAAGCAGCAGAAGCAGCAGCAGCACCACCTTTTGTTTTTTGGCTGCAGCAGCAGCAAGGCCCACAGGGCTGGCTAGCTGGCTAGCAGCAAGCAGGTAGCAATGAAAGTAGGAATCTTTCTTTTTAACCCTGTAAGGGGGTGGTGCACTGTACCCGAAGATACTGCCATATCGGGTCAATGCATAGGGCGACGGAAGCAAGCTTCGAAATCGGCCCCCGTTCTCAAAAATCCATTTAATATATGGTCCCCAGATAGGGGACGTATCAGATATTAAACTGATAAGAACAGATACTACACTTGATCTTAGCCAAAAGGCCGAGAAGCGATAACCGTGAAAGGGGCGGGCCCAACAAGGTCCCCTTCATGGGCACTATCACTGCTTGCTGTCAGGGAGGCTGCCAGACAATTTTCCATGCACACTCTGGGCTGGGGGGCAGTCAACCACCAGTACACACAGCAGAACCTAAACCCATACCATTATTGCTAAGCAGCAAGACAGGGGCCCATTGCACTCCCACGGGGCCTTTTTAAATGCAATCCATAACCCGGATTTGCCAGGAACCCTTCTTACTCCTCCTACTTGCATGTGACACTGGGCTTAGGATCTGCATAGGAAACACACACACAAGCACACACCTACCTTTGTTGCCTGCAGATGCCTCCTTGGCTGTCCCCAAAACGGTATCAAACCAACACCCACGGGAAGCTGTAAGCATAGAGGACATGCCTGCACCCATTGGACTTACCTGTGTGGGTTAAATCGGTTATTTGACAACCTATGGCGGTGATGGTTCTGCTCAGGCAGAGCAGTGCTGATGCTCCTCATAAAGCTGTCGCTGCTGTGAAGGTTCTAGGTGACATCACAAATCCCTATGGTTACATACACAACAAAGCTGGGTTGTTGTTGTTTACACTCTGCAAGGCCTGTGGAAGTGAGTGACATCATAGCACTGTAGTTCTGAGGGTTCTAGATGGATGCAACAATCTCCTGTTGCTTCTATGAAGGCCATAATAGACGACATCACCAAACAGCTCCATAGTCACATACACAGCAAAGGAGAGATGTTGTTTACACCTAGTGATGTCAGTGGTATTGAGTGACATCACAGCACAGTGCTAAGGCTCCTGGGCCTGGACACAGCAGCGGCTGCAATATCTCAACGGAGAATACGTTTATATATATGTGTGTGTGTGCGCGTATATATATATATATATATATATATATATATATATATATATTTCTCCGCCGAAATCACTTTTAAACCCATTTCCACCTTTTTTTCCCTTCTCTTCCTCTTACTTTTTTTTCACGTTTTTTTACGTTTTTCTCCTTTTCGCCTCTTTTCTGGGCGTATTATTCTTCTTTTTCTTCTTTTTTTTCGTCTAATGCATACCCCATCAGTGCAGCAATGCTTATTCAATACCGCCAGCAGATGGAGACACTGGGGGATAATTTTCTAAGGATTTATACTGATTTTTCCTGTCTGAATTTGTCGCACAGAAAGTTGCAGGCCAAATATGTGTGACATTTCTGCGACTTTAGCTTCTAGAGCATTTTTACAACATTATACATAGGTGCTGAATACATAAAAAGCGACTGTTCAGCGACAGACAAGTCGCATCGGCTGAAAGTAGGCCAGAATGTCAGTCCATGTTGGAGCAGGTTTAGATACAGTCTAAAGTATAGATCTCAAAGTCTGTGCACAGAATTTAGCAAGGGCCTCGCACCTTCTGATGCATCAGGTAGGTGCACAATAGCATAGCCTAACCCTCTGTACTTTGGTCTATATTGATGCGGGACATAGACAGCCAGCTGATGACCAATCCATTAGTGCAATGGATGGCTGGAAGCATTTGTCTTTGCCTTTGCAATACCACAGAAGCAATGCATGGTCAATGTACAGCAATGACACACCTGTGTGAACAGCCAGGAGACCCCCCCCCCCCCATGTTATGTTACATAGTTACATAGTTAGTACGGTCGAAAAAAGACATATGTCCATCACGTTCAACCAGGGAATTAAGGGGTAGGGGTGTGGCGCGATATTGGGGAAGGGATGAGATTTTATATTTCTTCATAAGCATTAATCTTATTTTGTCAATTAGGAACATTCAGCACCCACCCGCTATCAAGGCAGCTGCCTATCATGTCATGCCCTACCTGCACAGGTGTGCTGGCTACTCAAATGATCCAATTAAGGAGGCCATTTAGTCAGCAGCAGCAGAAGTCCTGTGCCTGGACGCTCCAACAGGGGCCAGACACAAGCAGAAGCAGAAGCAGCAGAAGCAGCAGCAGCACCACCTTTTGTTTTTTGGCTGCAGCAGCAGCAAGGCCCACAGGGCTGGCTAGCTGGCTAGCCAGCAAGCAGGTAGCAATGAAAGTAGGAATCTTTCTTTTTAACCCTGTAAGGGGGTGGTGCACTGTACCCGAAGATACTGCCATATCGGGTCAATGCATAGGGCGACGGAAGCAAGCTTCGAAATCGGCCCCCGTTCTCAAAAATCCATTTAATATATGGTCCCCAGATAGGGGACGTATCAGATATTAAACTGATAAGAACAGATACTACACTTGATCTTAGCCAAAAGGCCGAGAAGCGATAACCGTGAAAGGGGCGGGCCCAACAAGGTCCCCTTCATGGGCACTATCACTGCTTGCTGTCAGGGAGGCTGCCAGACAATTTTCCATGCACACTCTGGGGCTGGGGGGCAGTCAACCACCAGTACACACAGCAGAACCTAAACCCATACCATTATTGCTAAGCAGCAAGACAGGGGCCCATTGCACTCCCACGGGGCCTTTTTAAATGCAATCCATAACCCGGATTTGCCAGGAACCCTTCTTACTCCTCCTACATTGCATGTGACACTGGGCTTAGGATCTGCATAGGAAACACACACACAAGCACACACCTACCTTTGTTGCCTGCAGATGCCTCCTTGGCTGTCCCCAAACGGTATCAAACCAACACCCACGGGAAGCTGTAAGCATAGAGGACATGCCTGCACCCCATTGGACTTACCTGTGTGGGTTAAATCCGGGTTATTTGACAACCTATGGCGGTGATGGTTCTGCTCAGGCAGAGCAGTGCTGATGCTCCTCATAAAGCTGTCGCTGCTGTGAAGGTTCTAGGTGACATCACAAATCCCTATGGTTACATACACAACAAAGCTGGGTTGTTGTTGTTTACACTCTGCAAGGCCTGTGGAAGTGAGTGACATCATAGCACTGTAGTTCTGAGGGTTCTAGATGGATGCAACAATCTCCTGTTGCTTCTATGAAGGCCATAATAGACGACATCACCAAACAGCTCCATAGTCACATACACAGCAAAGGAGAGATGTTGTTTACACCTAGTGATGTCAGTGGTATTGAGTGACATCACAGCACAGTGCTAAGGCTCCTGGGCCTGGACACAGCAGCGGCTGCAATATCTCAACGGAGAATACGTTTATATATATGTGTGTGTGTGCGCGTATATATATATATATATATATATATATATATATATATATATATATATTTCTCCGCCGAAATCACTTTTAAACCCATTTCCACCTTTTTTTCCCTTCTCTTCCTCTTACTTTTTTTTCACGTTTTTTTACGTTTTTCTCCTTTTCGCCTCTTTTCTGGGCGTATTATTCTTCTTTTTCTTCTTTTTTTTCGTCTAATGCATACCCCATCAGTGCAGCAATGCTTATTCAATACCGCCAGCAGATGGAGACACTGGGGGATAATTTTCTAAGGATTTATACTGATTTTTCCTGTCTGAATTTGTCGCACAGAAAGTTGCAGGCCAAATATGTGTGACATTTCTGCGACTTTAGCTTCTAGAGCATTTTTACAACATTATACATAGGTGCTGAATACATAAAAAGCGACTGTTCAGCGACAGACAAGTCGCATCGGCTGAAAGTAGGCCAGAATGTCAGTCCATGTTGGAGCAGGTTTAGATACAGTCTAAAGTATAGATCTCAAAGTCTGTGCACAGAATTTAGCAAGGGCCTCGCACCTTCTGATGCATCAGGTAGGTGCACAATAGCATAGCCTAACCCTCTGTACTTTGGTCTATATTGATGCGGGACATAGACAGCCAGCTGATGACCAATCCATTAGTGCAATGGATGGCTGGAAGCATTTGTCTTTGCCTTTGCAATACCACAGAAGCAATGCATGGTCAATGTACAGCAATGACACACCTGTGTGAACAGCCAGGAGACCCCCCCCCCCCATGTTATGTTACATAGTTACATAGTTAGTACGGTCGAAAAAAGACATATGTCCATCACGTTCAACCAGGGAATTAAGGGGTAGGGGTGTGGCGCGATATTGGGGAAGGGATGAGATTTTATATTTCTTCATAAGCATTAATCTTATTTTGTCAATTAGGAACATTCAGCACCCACCCGCTATCAAGGCAGCTGCCTATCATGTCATGCCCTACCTGCACAGGTGTGCTGGCTACTCAAATGATCCAATTAAGGAGGCCATTTAGTCAGCAGCAGCAGAAGTCCTGTGCCTGGACGCTCCAACAGGGGCCAGACACAAGCAGAAGCAGAAGCAGCAGAAGCAGCAGCAGCACCACCTTTTGTTTTTTGGCTGCAGCAGCAGCAAGGCCCACAGGGCTGGCTAGCTGGCTAGCCAGCAAGCAGGTAGCAATGAAAGTAGGAATCTTTCTTTTTAACCCTGTAAGGGGGTGGTGCACTGTACCCGAAGATACTGCCATATCGGGTCAATGCATAGGGCGACGGAAGCAAGCTTCGAAATCGGCCCCCGTTCTCAAAAATCCATTTAATATATGGTCCCCAGATAGGGGACGTATCAGATATTAAACTGATAAGAACAGATACTACACTTGATCTTAGCCAAAAGGCCGAGAAGCGATAACCGTGAAAGGGGCGGGCCCAACAAGGTCCCCTTCATGGGCACTATCACTGCTTGCTGTCAGGGAGGCTGCCAGACAATTTTCCATGCACACTCTGGGCTGGGGGGCAGTCAACCACCAGTACACACAGCAGAACCTAAACCCATACCATTATTGCTAAGCAGCAAGACAGGGGCCCATTGCACTCCCACGGGGCCTTTTTAAATGCAATCCATAACCCGGATTTGCCAGGAACCCTTCTTACTCCTCCTACTTGCATGTGACACTGGGCTTAGGATCTGCATAGGAAACACACACACAAGCACACACCTACCTTTGTTGCCTGCAGATGCCTCCTTGGCTGTCCCCAAACGGTATCAAACCAACACCCACGGGAAGCTGTAAGCATAGAGGACATGCCTGCACCCCATTGGACTTACCTGTGTGGGTTAAATCCGGGTTATTTGACAACCTATGGCGGTGATGGTTCTGCTCAGGCAGAGCAGTGCTGATGCTCCTCATAAAGCTGTCGCTGCTGTGAAGGTTCTAGGTGACATCACAAATCCCTATGGTTACATACACAACAAAGCTGGGTTGTTGTTGTTTACACTCTGCAAGGCCTGTGGAAGTGAGTGACATCATAGCACTGTAGTTCTGAGGGTTCTAGATGGATGCAACAATCTCCTGTTGCTTCTATGAAGGCCATAATAGACGACATCACCAAACAGCTCCATAGTCACATACACAGCAAAGGAGAGATGTTGTTTACACCTAGTGATGTCAGTGGTATTGAGTGACATCACAGCACAGTGCTAAGGCTCCTGGGCCTGGACACAGCAGCGGCTGCAATATCTCAACGGAGAATACGTTTATATATATGTGTGTGTGTGCGCGTATATATATATATATATATATATATATATATATATATATATATATATATATTTCTCCGCCGAAATCACTTTTAAACCCATTTCCACCTTTTTTTCCCTTCTCTTCCTCTTACTTTTTTTTCACGTTTTTTTACGTTTTTCTCCTTTTCGCCTCTTTTCTGGGCGTATTATTCTTCTTTTTCTTCTTTTTTTTCGTCTAATGCATACCCCATCAGTGCAGCAATGCTTATTCAATACCGCCAGCAGATGGAGACACTGGGGGATAATTTTCTAAGGATTTATACTGATTTTTCCTGTCTGAATTTGTCGCACAGAAAGTTGCAGGCCAAATATGTGTGACATTTCTGCGACTTTAGCTTCTAGAGCATTTTTACAACATTATACATAGGTGCTGAATACATAAAAAGCGACTGTTCAGCGACAGACAAGTCGCATCGGCTGAAAGTAGGCCAGAATGTCAGTCCATGTTGGAGCAGGTTTAGATACAGTCTAAAGTATAGATCTCAAAGTCTGTGCACAGAATTTAGCAAGGGCCTCGCACCTTCTGATGCATCAGGTAGGTGCACAATAGCATAGCCTAACCCTCTGTACTTTGGTCTATATTGATGCGGGACATAGACAGCCAGCTGATGACCAATCCATTAGTGCAATGGATGGCTGGAAGCATTTGTCTTTGCCTTTGCAATACCACAGAAGCAATGCATGGTCAATGTACAGCAATGACACACCTGTGTGAACAGCCAGGAGACCCCCCCCCCCCCATGTTATGTTACATAGTTACATAGTTAGTACGGTCGAAAAAAGACATATGTCCATCACGTTCAACCAGGGAATTAAGGGGTAGGGGTGTGGCGCGATATTGGGGAAGGGATGAGATTTTATATTTCTTCATAAGCATTAATCTTATTTTGTCAATTAGGAACATTCAGCACCCACCCGCTATCAAGGCAGCTGCCTATCATGTCATGCCCTACCTGCACAGGTGTGCTGGCTACTCAAATGATCCAATTAAGGAGGCCATTTAGTCAGCAGCAGCAGAAGTCCTGTGCCTGGACGCTCCAACAGGGGCCAGACACAAGCAGAAGCAGAAGCAGCAGAAGCAGCAGCAGCACCACCTTTTGTTTTTTGGCTGCAGCAGCAGCAAGGCCCACAGGGCTGGCTAGCTGGCTAGCCAGCAAGCAGGTAGCAATGAAAGTAGGAATCTTTCTTTTTAACCCTGTAAGGGGGGTGGTGCACTGTACCCGAAGATACTGCCATATCGGGTCAATGCATAGGGCGACGGAAGCAAGCTTCGAAATCGGCCCCCGTTCTCAAAAATCCATTTAATATATGGTCCCCAGATAGGGGACGTATCAGATATTAAACTGATAAGAACAGATACTACACTTGATCTTAGCCAAAAGGCCGAGAAGCGATAACCGTGAAAGGGGCGGGCCCAACAAGGTCCCCTTCATGGGCACTATCACTGCTTGCTGTCAGGGAGGCTGCCAGACAATTTTCCATGCACACTCTGGGCTGGGGGGCAGTCAACCACCAGTACACACAGCAGAACCTAAACCCATACCATTATTGCTAAGCAGCAAGACAGGGGCCCATTGCACTCCCACGGGGCCTTTTTAAATGCAATCCATAACCCGGATTTGCCAGGAACCCTTCTTACTCCTCCTACTTGCATGTGACACTGGGCTTAGGATCTGCATAGGAAACACACACACAAGCACACACCTACCTTTGTTGCCTGCAGATGCCTCCTTGGCTGTCCCCAAACGGTATCAAACCAACACCCACGGGAAGCTGTAAGCATAGAGGACATGCCTGCACCCCATTGGACTTACCTGTGTGGGTTAAATCCGGGTTATTTGACAACCTATGGCGGTGATGGTTCTGCTCAGGCAGAGCAGTGCTGATGCTCCTCATAAAGCTGTCGCTGCTGTGAAGGTTCTAGGTGACATCACAAATCCCTATGGTTACATACACAACAAAGCTGGGTTGTTGTTGTTTACACTCTGCAAGGCCTGTGGAAGTGAGTGACATCATAGCACTGTAGTTCTGAGGGTTCTAGATGGATGCAACAATCTCCTGTTGCTTCTATGAAGGCCATAATAGACGACATCACCAAACAGCTCCATAGTCACATACACAGCAAAGGAGAGATGTTGTTTACACCTAGTGATGTCAGTGGTATTGAGTGACATCACAGCACAGTGCTAAGGCTCCTGGGCCTGGACACAGCAGCGGCTGCAATATCTCAACGGAGAATACGTTTATATATATGTGTGTGTGTGTGCGCGTATATATATATATATATATATATATATATATATATATATATATATATATTTCTCCGCCGAAATCACTTTTAAACCCATTTCCACCTTTTTTTCCCTTCTCTTCCTCTTACTTTTTTTTCACGTTTTTTTACGTTTTTCTCCTTTTCGCCTCTTTTCTGGGCGTATTATTCTTCTTTTTCTTCTTTTTTTTTCGTCTAATGCATACCCCATCAGTGCAGCAATGCTTATTCAATACCGCCAGCAGATGGAGACACTGGGGGATAATTTTCTAAGGATTTATACTGATTTTTCCTGTCTGAATTTGTCGCACAGAAAGTTGCAGGCCAAATATGTGTGACATTTCTGCGACTTTAGCTTCTAGAGCATTTTTACAACATTATACATAGGTGCTGAATACATAAAAAGCGACTGTTCAGCGACAGACAAGTCGCATCGGCTGAAAGTAGGCCAGAATGTCAGTCCATGTTGGAGCAGGTTTAGATACAGTCTAAAGTATAGATCTCAAAGTCTGTGCACAGAATTTAGCAAGGGCCTCGCACCTTCTGATGCATCAGGTAGGTGCACAATAGCATAGCCTAACCCTCTGTACTTTGGTCTATATTGATGCGGGACATAGACAGCCAGCTGATGACCAATCCATTAGTGCAATGGATGGCTGGAAGCATTTGTCTTTGCCTTTGCAATACCACAGAAGCAATGCATGGTCAATGTACAGCAATGACACACCTGTGTGAACAGCCAGGAGACCCCCCCCCCCCCATGTTATGTTACATAGTTACATAGTTAGTACGGTCGAAAAAAGACATATGTCCATCACGTTCAACCAGGGAATTAAGGGGTAGGGGTGTGGCGCGATATTGGGGAAGGGATGAGATTTTATATTTCTTCATAAGCATTAATCTTATTTTGTCAATTAGGAACATTCAGCACCCACCCGCTATCAAGGCAGCTGCCTATCATGTCATGCCCTACCTGCACAGGTGTGCTGGCTACTCAAATGATCCAATTAAGGAGGCCATTTAGTCAGCAGCAGCAGAAGTCCTGTGCCTGGACGCTCCAACAGGGGCCAGACACAAGCAGAAGCAGAAGCAGCAGAAGCAGCAGCAGCACCACCTTTTGTTTTTTGGCTGCAGCAGCAGCAAGGCCCACAGGGCTGGCTAGCTGGCTAGCCAGCAAGCAGGTAGCAATGAAAGTAGGAATCTTTCTTTTTAACCCTGTAAGGGGGTGGTGCACTGTACCCGAAGATACTGCCATATCGGGTCAATGCATAGGGGCGACGGAAGCAAGCTTCGAAATCGGCCCCCGTTCTCAAAAATCCATTTAATATATGGTCCCCAGATAGGGGACGTATCAGATATTAAACTGATAAGAACAGATACTACACTTGATCTTAGCCAAAAGGCCGAGAAGCGATAACCGTGAAAGGGGCGGGCCCAACAAGGTCCCCTTCATGGGCACTATCACTGCTTGCTGTCAGGGAGGCTGCCAGACAATTTTCCATGCACACTCTGGGCTGGGGGGGCAGTCAACCACCAGTACACACAGCAGAACCTAAACCCATACCATTATTGCTAAGCAGCAAGACAGGGGGCCCATTGCACTCCCACGGGGCCTTTTTAAATGCAAATCCATAACCCGGATTTGCCAGGAACCCTTCTTACTCCTCCTACTTGCATGTGACACTGGGCTTAGGATCTGCATAGGAAACACACACACAAGCACACACCTACCTTTGTTGCCTGCAGATGCCTCCTTGGCTGTCCCCAAAACGGTATCAAACCAACACCCACGGGAAGCTGTAAGCATAGAGGACATGCCTGCACCCCATTGGACTTACCTGTGTGGGTTAAATCCGGGTTATTTGACAACCTATGGCGGTGATGGTTCTGCTCAGGCAGAGCAGTGCTGATGCTCCTCATAAAGCTGTCGCTGCTGTGAAGGTTCTAGGTGACATCACAAATCCCTATGGTTACATACACAACAAAGCTGGGTTGTTGTTGTTTACACTCTGCAAGGCCTGTGGAAGTGAGTGACATCATAGCACTGTAGTTCTGAGGGTTCTAGATGGATGCAACAATCTCCTGTTGCTTCTATGAAGGCCATAATAGACGACATCACCAAACAGCTCCATAGTCACATACACAGCAAAGGAGAGATGTTGTTTACACCTAGTGATGTCAGTGGTATTGAGTGACATCACAGCACAGTGCTAAGGCTCCTGGGCCTGGACACAGCAGCGGCTGCAATATCTCAACGGAGAATACGTTTATATATATGTGTGTGTGTGCGCGTATATATATATATATATATATATATATATATATATATATATATATTTCTCCGCCGAAATCACTTTTAAACCCATTTCCACCTTTTTTTTCCCTTCTCTTCCTCTTACTTTTTTTTCACGTTTTTTTACGTTTTTCTCCTTTTCGCCTCTTTTCTGGGCGTATTATTCTTCTTTTTCTTCTTTTTTTTCGTCTAATGCATACCCCATCAGTGCAGCAATGCTTATTCAATACCGCCAGCAGATGGAGACACTGGGGGGATAATTTTCTAAGGATTTATACTGATTTTTCCTGTCTGAATTTGTCGCACAGAAAGTTGCAGGCCAAATATGTGTGACATTTCTGCGACTTTAGCTTCTAGAGCATTTTTACAACATTATACATAGGTGCTGAATACATAAAAAGCGACTGTTCAGCGACAGACAAGTCGCATCGGCTGAAAGTAGGCCAGAATGTCAGTCCATGTTGGAGCAGGTTTAGATACAGTCTAAAGTATAGATCTCAAAGTCTGTGCACAGAATTTAGCAAGGGCCTCGCACCTTCTGATGCATCAGGTAGGTGCACAATAGCATAGCCTAACCCTCTGTACTTTGGTCTATATTGATGCGGGACATAGACAGCCAGCTGATGACCAATCCATTAGTGCAATGGATGGCTGGAAGCATTTGTCTTTGCCTTTGCAATACCACAGAAGCAATGCATGGTCAATGTACAGCAATGACACACCTGTGTGAACAGCCAGGAGACCCCCCCCCCCCCATGTTATGTTACATAGTTACATAGTTAGTACGGTCGAAAAAAGACATATGTCCATCACGTTCAACCCAGGGAATTAAGGGGTAGGGGTGTGGCGCGATATTGGGGAAGGGATGAGATTTTATATTTCTTCATAAGGCATTAATCTTATTTTGTCAATTAGGAACATTCAGCACCCACCCGCTATCAAGGCAGCTGCCTATCATGTCATGCCCTACCTGCACAGGTGTGCTGGCTACTCAAATGATCCAATTAAGGAGGCCATTTAGTCAGCAGCAGCAGAAGTCCTGTGCCTGGACGCTCCAACAGGGGCCAGACACAAGCAGAAGCAGAAGCAGCAGAAGCAGCAGCAGCACCACCTTTTGTTTTTTGGCTGCAGCAGCAGCAAGGCCCACAGGGCTGGCTAGCTGGCTAGCCAGCAAGCAGGTAGCAATGAAAGTAGGAATCTTTCTTTTTAAACCCTGTAAGGGGGTGGTGCACTGTACCCGAAGATACTGCCATATCGGGTCAATGCATAGGGCGACGGAAGCAAGCTTCGAAATCGGCCCCCGTTCTCAAAAATCCATTTAATATATGGTCCCCAGATAGGGGACGTATCAGATATTAAACTGATAAGAACAGATACTACACTTGATCTTAGCCAAAAGGCCGAGAAGCGATAACCGTGAAAGGGGCGGGCCAACAAGGTCCCCTTCATGGGCACTATCACTGCTTGCTGTCAGGGAGGCTGCCAGACAATTTTCCATGCACACTCTGGGCTGGGGGGCAGTCAACCACCAGTACACACAGCAGAACCTAAACCCATACCATTATTGCTAAGCAGCAAGACAGGGGCCCATTGCACTCCCACGGGGCCTTTTTAAATGCAATCCATAAACCCGGATTTGCCAGGAACCCTTCTTACTCCTCCTACTTGCATGTGACACTGGGCTTAGGATCTGCATAGGAAACACACACACAAGCACACACCTACCTTTGTTGCCTGCAGATGCCTCCTTGGCTGTCCCCAAACGGTATCAAACCAACACCCACGGGAAGCTGTAAGCATAGAGGACATGCCTGCACCCCATTGGACTTACCTGTGTGGGTTAAATCCGGGTTATTTGACAACCTATGGCGGTGATGGTTCTGCTCAGGCAGAGCAGTGCTGATGCTCCTCATAAAGCTGTCGCTGCTGTGAAGGTTCTAGGTGACATCACAAATCCCTATGGTTACATACACAACAAAGCTGGGTTGTTGTTGTTTACACTCTGCAAGGCCTGTGGAAGTGAGTGACATCATAGCACTGTAGTTCTGAGGGTTCTAGATGGATGCAACAATCTCCTGTTGCTTCTATGAAGGCCATAATAGACGACATCACCAAACAGCTCCATAGTCACATACACAGCAAAGGAGAGATGTTGTTTACACCTAGTGATGTCAGTGGTATTGAGTGACATCACAGCACAGTGCTAAGGCTCCTGGGCCTGGACACAGCAGCGGCTGCAATATCTCAACGGAGAATACGTTTATATATATGTGTGTGTGTGCGCGTATATATATATATATATATATATATATATATATATATATATATATATTTCTCCGCCGAAATCACTTTTAAACCCATTTCCACCTTTTTTTCCCTTCTCTTCCTCTTACTTTTTTTTCACGTTTTTTTACGTTTTTCTCCTTTTCGCCTCTTTTCTGGGCGTATTATTCTTCTTTTTCTTCTTTTTTTTCGTCTAATGCATACCCCATCAGTGCAGCAATGCTTATTCAATACCGCCAGCAGATGGAGACACTGGGGGATAATTTTCTAAGGATTTATACTGATTTTTCCTGTCTGAATTTGTCGCACAGAAAGTTGCAGGCCAAATATGTGTGACATTTCTTCGCGACTTTAGCTTCTAGAGCATTTTTACAACATTATACATAGGTGCTGAATACATAAAAAGCGACTGTTCAGCGACAGACAAGTCGCATCGGCTGAAAGTAGGCCAGAATGTCAGTCCATGTTGGAGCAGGTTTAGATACAGTCTAAAGTATAGATCTCAAAGTCTGTGCACAGAATTTAGCAAGGGCCTCGCACCTTCTGATGCATCAGGTAGGTGCACAATAGCATAGCCTAACCCTCTGTACTTTGGTCTATATTGATGCGGGACATAGACAGCCAGCTGATGACCAATCCATTAGTGCAATGGATGGCTGGAAGCATTTGTCTTTGCCTTTGCAATACCACAGAAGCAATGCATGGTCAATGTACAGCAATGACACACCTGTGTGAACAGCCAGGAGACCCCCCCCCCCCCATGTTATGTTACATAGTTACATAGTTAGTACGGTCGAAAAAAGACATATGTCCATCACGTTCAACCAGGGAATTAAGGGGTAGGGGTGTGGCGCGATATTGGGGAAGGGATGAGATTTTATATTTCTTCATAAGCATTAATCTTATTTTGTCAATTAGGAACATTCAGCACCCACCCGCTATCAAGGCAGCTGCCTATCATGTCATGCCCTAGCCTGCACAGGTGTGCTGGCTACTCAAATGATCCAATTAAGGAGGCCATTTAGTCAGCAGCAGCAGAAGTCCTGTGCCTGGACGCTCCAACAGGGGCCAGACACAAGCAGAAGCAGAAGCAGCAGAAGCAGCAGCAGCACCACCTTTTGTTTTTTGGCTGCAGCAGCAGCAAGGCCCACAGGGCTGGCTAGCTGGCTAGCCAGCAAGCAGGTAGCAATGAAAGTAGGAATCTTTCTTTTTAACCCTGTAAGGGGGTGGTGCACTGTACCCGAAGATACTGCCATATCGGGTCAATGCATAGGGCGGAACGGAAGCAAGCTTCGAAATCGGCCCCCGTTCTCAAAAATCCATTTAATATATGGTCCCCAGATAGGGGACGTATCAGATATTAAACTGATAAGAACAGATACTACACTTGATCTTAGCCAAAAGGCCGAGAAGCGATAACCGTGAAAGGGCGGGCCCCAACAAGGTCCCCTTCATGGGCACTATCACCTGCTTGCTGTCAGGGAGGCTGCCAGACAATTTTCCATGCACACTCTGGGCTGGGGGGGCAGTCAACCACCAGTACACACAGCAGAACCTAAACCCATACCATTATTGCTAAGCAGCAAGACAGGGGCCCATTGCACTCCCACGGGGCCTTTTTAAATGCAATCCATAACCCGGATTTGCCAGGAACCCTTCTTACTCCTCCTACTTGCATGTGACACTGGGCTTAGGATCTGCATAGGAAACACACACATACAAGCACACACCTACCTTTGTTGCCTGCAGATGCCTCCTTGGCTGTCCCCAAACGGTATCAAACCAACACCCACGGGAAGCTGTAAGCATAGAGGACATGCCTGCACCCCATTGGACTTACCTGTGTGGGTTAAATCCGGGTTATTTGACAACCTATGGCGGTGATGGTTCTGCTCAGGCAGAGCAGTGCTGATGCTC
>NW_026608929.1:0-47471 GCF_029499605.1 Hyla sarda | reverse complement strand
TATACCAGGTAGCCATTATCCTTGATAAGGTTTATTTGATCTTATGGAGTTTTTTCCCTGTTAGGGTTAGGGTAGTAATGGGGGGTATTGGTAATAATTGGGGGATATTGGTAGTAATAGGGGGGTATTGGTAGTAATGGATGGGTATTGGTAGTAATGGGGGGGTATTGGTAGTAATGGTGGGTATTGGTAGTAATGGGGGATATTGGTAGTAATGGTGGGGTATTGGTAGTAATGGTGGGTATTGGTAGTAATGGGGGGTATTGGTAGTAATGGGGGGGGTATTGGTAGTAATGGGGGGGTATTGGTAGTAATGGGGGGTATTGGTAGTAATGGGGGGGTATTGGTAATAATGGGGGGTATTGATAGTAATGGGGGGGTATTGGTAGTAATGGGGGGGGTATTGGTAGTAATGGGGGTGTATTGGAAGTAATGGGGGTTATTGGTAGTAATTGGGGGTATTGGTAGTAATGGGGGGGTATTGGTAGTAATGGGGGGTATTGGTAGTAATGGGGGGTATTGGTAGTAATGGGGGGAGTATTGGTAGTAATGGGGGGTATTGATAGTAATGGTGGGTATTGGTAGTAATGGGGGGTATTGGTAGTAATGGGGGGGGGGTATTGGTAGTGATGGGGGGGTATTGGTAGTAATGGGGGGTATTGGTAGTAATGGGGGGGTATTGGTAGTAATGGGGGGGTATTGGTAGTAATGGGGGGGTATTGGTAATAATGGCGGGTATTGATAGTAATGGGGGGGTATTGGTAGTAATGGGGGGTATTGGAAATAATGGGGGGTATTGATAGTAATGGGGGGTATTGGTAGTAATGGGGGGTATTGATAGTAATGGGGGTGTATTGGTAGTAATGGGGGGTATTGGTACTAATGGGGGGTATTGGTAGTAATGGGGGGGTATTGGTAATAATGGGGTGTATTGGTAGTAATGGTGGGGTATTGGTAGTAATGGGGGGTAATGGTAGTAATGGGGGGGTATTCTTAGTAATGGTGTTAGTAATGGGGGGTATTGGTAGTAATGGGGGGTATTGCTAGTAATGATGTTAGTAATGCGGGGGTATTGGTAGTAATGGGGGGGTATTGGTAGTAATGGGGGGTATTGGTAGTAATGGGGGGGTATTGGTAGTAATGGGGGGGTATTGGTAGTAAAGGGGGTGTATTGGTTGTAATGGGGGGTATTGGTAGTAATGGGGGGTATTGGTAGTAATGGGGGGGTATTGGTAGTAATGGGGGGTATTGGTAGTAATGGGGGGGTATTGGTAGTAATGGGGGGTATTGGTAGTAATGGGGGGGTATTGGTAGTAATGGGGGGATATTAATAATAATGGGGGGTATTGATAGTAATGGGGGGGTATTGGTAGTAATGGGGGGTATTGGTAGTAATGGGGGTGTATTGGTAGTAATGGGGGTTATTGGTAGTAATTGGGGGTATTGGTAGTAATGGGGGGGTATTGGTAATAATGGGGGGTATTGATAGTAATGGGGGGTATTGGTAGTAATGGGGGGTATTGGTAGTAATGGGGGTGTATTGGTAGTAATGGGGGGTTGTGGTAGTAATGGGGGGTATTGGTTAGTTAATGGGGGGGTATTGGTAGTAATGGGGGGTATTGGTAGTAATGGGGGGGTATTGGTAGTAATGGGGTGTATTGGTAGTATTGGGGGGTATTGGTAGTAATTGGGGGTATTGGTAGTAATGGGGGGGTATTGGTAGTAATGAGGGGTATTGGTAGTAATGGGGGGTATTGGTAGTAATGGGGGGTATTGGTAGTAATGGGCGGTATTGGTAGTAATGGGGGGTATTTGTAGTAATGGTGGGTATTGGTAGTAATGGGCGGGTTTTGGTAGTAATGGGGGGTATTGGTACTAATGGGGGGTGTATTGGTAGTAATGGGGGGGTATTGGTAATAATGGGGGGTATTGATAGTAATTGGGGGGGTATTGGTAGTAATGGGGGGGTATTGGTTTGGTGTTTTGTCTCAAGATTGAATGTTTATTAGAGATTTTATTTTTGTTAATGAAAAAAAAAACAAGGAAAATGTTTAGGAATATAATTTAGCAGTCTGCAAGATTTTAAATGTCATTTCATGCTCCCTTTAGTTTGAAATATACCAGATAGCCATTATCCTTGATAAGGTTCATTTGATCTTATAGAGTTTTTTCCCTGTTAGGGTATATATTATCGCAACTTAGTAAAGTATTACATAGGCTACAAAATGTATGTGTTTTTGCATTCTTCTCAAGAATAAATGTCTTTTAAAAGGAAAGTAGTCCTCTGCATGTTTGGGTTTTATATGTATACTTTTTCAACAACGCAATTGCTTACATTATAAGATTTTTCATTCCTTTTGATGCTCTCCTCAAGAAAATATGTTTACATGGGACAGGGTTGGGGTTAGGGTTAGGGTTTTAGGGTTAGGGTTTTAGGGTTAGGGTTTTAGGGTTAGGGTTTTAGGGTTTTCCCAACAAAGGATTGTGTAGCTTTGTTAGGTTTGAAATTTCATTTTTTGCTCTCCTTAAGTTGAAATGTACAAGGATAAGTAGGGTTTGGGTTACTGTCTCAAGATTGAATGTTTGTTAGAGAGTTTGGTTTTGTCAATGAAAAAAAAAAAGAAAAATGTTTAGGAATATAATTTTGCAGTCTGTGAGATTTTAAATGTCATTTCATGCTCCTTTTAGTTTGAAATATACCAGGTAGCGATTATCATTGACAAAGTTCATGTGATCTTATAGAGTTTTCTTTTCCCTGTTAGGGTATATATTATCGCAACTTAGTAAAGTATTACATAGGCTAAAAAATGTATGTGTTTTTGCATTCTTCTCAAGAATAAATGTCTTTTAAAAGGAAAGTAGTCCTCTGCATGTTTGGGTTTTATATGTATATTTTTTCAACAACGCAATTGCTTATATTATAAGATTTTTTAATCCTTTTGATGCTCTCCTCAAGAAGATATGTTTACAGGGTTAGGGTTAGGGTTAGGGTTAGGGTTTTCCCAACAAAGGATTGTGTAGCTTTGTTAGGTTTGAAATTTCATTTGGTGCTCTCCTTAAGTTAAAGTGTAAAAGGATAAGTAGGGTTTGGGTTTTTGTCTCAAGATTGAATGTTTATTAGAGAGTTTGGTTTTGTTAATGAAAAAAAAAAGAAAATGTTTAGAAATATAATTTTGCAGTCTGTAAGATTTTAAATGTCATTTCATGCTCCCTTTAGTTTGAAATATACCAGGTAGCCATTATCCTTGATAAGGTTCATTTGATCTTATGGAGTTTTTTCCCTGTTAGGGTTAGGGTAGTAATGGGGGGTATTGGTAATAATTGGGGGATATTGGTAGTAATAGGGGGGTATTGGTAGTAATGGATGGGTATTGGTAGTAATGGGGGGGTATTGGTAGTAATGGTGGGTATTGGTAGTAATGGGGGGTATTGGTAGTAATGGTGGGGTATTGGTAGTAATGGTGGGTATTGGTAGTAATGGGGGGTATTGGTAGTAATGGGGGGGTATTGGTAGTAACGGGGGGTATTGGTAGTAATTGGGGGTATTGGTAGTAATGGGGGGGTATTGGTAGTAATGGGGGGTATTGGTAGTAATGGGGGGTATTGGTAGTAATGGGGGAGTATTGGTAGTAATGGGGGGGTATTGGTAGTAATGGTGGGTATTGGTAGTAATGGGGGGTATTGGTAGTAATGGGGGGGGGTATTGGTAGTGATGGGGGGGTATTGGTAGTAATGGGGGGGTATTGGTAGTAATGGGGGGGTATTGGTAGTAATGGGGGCGTATTGGTAATAATGGCGGGTATTGATAGTAATGGGGGGGGTATTGGTAGTAATGGGGGGTATTGGAAATAATGGGGGGTATTGATAGTAATGGGGGGTATTGGTAGTAATGGGGGGTATTGGTAGTAATGGGGGTGTATTGGTAGTAATGGGGGGTATTGGTACTAATGGGGGGTATTGGTAGTAATGGGGGGGTATTGGTAATAATGGGGTGTATTGGTAGTAATGGTGGGGTATTGGTAGTAATGGGGGGTAATGGTAGTAATGGGGGGGTATTCTTAGTAATGGTGTTAGTAATGGGGGGTATTGGTAGTAATGGGGGGTATTGCTAGTAATGATGTTAGTAATGCGGGGGTATTGGTAGTAATGGGGGGGTATTGGTAGTAATGGGGGGGTATTGGTAGTAATGGGGGGGGTATTGGTAGTAAAGGGGGTGTATTGGTTGTAATGGGGGGTATTGGTAGTAATGGGGGGTATTGGTAGTAATGGGGGGGTATTGGTAGTAATGGGGGTATTGGTAGTAATGGGGGGTATTGGTAGTAATGGGGGGTATTGGTAGTAATGGGGGGGTATTGGTAGTAATGGGGGGATATTAATAATAATGGGGGGTATTGATAGTAATGGGGGGGTATTGGTAGTAATGGGGGGTATTGGTAGTAATGGGGGGTTTGGTAGTAATGGGGGTATGGTAGTAATTGGGGGTATTGGTAGTAATGGGGGGTATTGGTAGTAATGGGGGTGTATTGGTAGTAATGGGGGGTATTGGTACTATGGGGGGTATTGGTAGTAATGGGGGGGTTTGGTAGTAATGGGGGGTTGTGTATGGGGTGGTTGGGATGGTGGGGTATTGGTAGTAATGGGGGGTAATGGTAGTAATGGGGGGGTATTCTTAGTAATGGTGTTAGTAATGGGGGGTATTGGTAGTAATGGGGGGTATTGCTAGTAATGATGTTAGTAATGCGGGGGTATTGGTAGTAATGGGGGGGTATTGGTAGTAATGGGGGGGGTATTGGTAGTAATGGGGGGGTATTGGTAGTAATGGGGGGGTATTGGTAGTAAAGGGGGTGTATTGGTTGTAATGGGGGGTATTGGTAGTAATGGGGGGTATTGGTAGTAATGGGGGGGGTATTGGTAGTAATGGGGGGTATTGGTAGTAATGGGGGGTATTGGTAGTAATGGGGGGTATTGGTAGTAATGGGGGGGTATTGGTAGTAATGGGGGGATATTAATAATAATGGGGGGTATTGATAGTAATGGGGGGGTATTGGTAGTAATGGGGGGGGTATTGGTAGTATGGGGGTGTATTGGTAGTAATGGGGGTTATTGGTAGTAATTGGGGGTATTGGTAGTAATGGGGGGGGTATTGGTAATAATGGGGGGTATTGATAGTAATGGGGGGTATTGGTAGTAATGGGGGGTATTGGTAGTAATGGGGGTGTATTGGTAGTAATGGGGGGTATTGGTGTAGTATGGGGGGTATTGGTAGTAATGGGGGGGTATTGGTAGTAATGGGGGGTATTGGTAGTAATGGGGGGGGTATTGGTAGTAATGGGGGTGTATTGGTAGTAATGGGGGGGTATTGGTAGTATGGGGGGGTATTGGTAGTATGGGGGTGTATTGGTAGTAATGAGGGGTATTGGTAGTAATGGGGGGTATTGGTAGTATGGGGGGGTATGGTAGTAATGGGGGGTATTGGTAGTAATGGAGGGTATTTGTAGTAATGGTGGGTATTGGGTAGTTGGGAGGGTTTTGGTAGTAATGGGGGGGTATTGGTACTAATGGGGGGTATTGGTAGTAATGGGGGGGTATTGGTAATAATGGGGGGTATTGATAGTAATTGGGGGGTATTGGTAGTAATGGGGGGGGGTATTGGTTTGGGTTTTTTGTCTCAGATTGAATGTTTATTAGAGATTTTAGTTTTGTTAATGAAAAAAAAACAAGGAAAATGTTTAGGAATATAATTTAGCAGTCTGCAAGATTTTAAATGTCATTTCATGCTCCCTTTAGTTTGAAATATACCAGATAGCCATTATCCTTGATAAGGTTCATTTGATCTTATAGAGTTTTTTCCCTGTTAGGGTATATATTATCGCAACTTAGTAAAGTATTACATAGGCTACAAAATGTATGTGTTTTTGCATTCTTCTCAAGAATAAATGTCTTTTAAAAGGAAAGTAGTCCTCTGCATGTTTGGGTTTTATATGTATACTTTTTCAACAACACAATTGCTTACATTATAAGATTTTTCATTCCTTTTGATGCTCTCCTCAAGAAAATATGTTTACATGGGACAGGGTTGGGGTTAGGGTTAGGGTTAGGGTTTTAGGGTTAGGGTTTTAGGGTTAGGGTTTTAGGGTTAGGGTTTTAGGGTTTTCCCAACAAAGGATTGTGTAGCTTTGTTAGGTTTGAAATTTCATTTTTTGCTCTCCTTAAGTTGAAATGTACAAGGATAAGTAGGGTTTGGGTTTCTGTCTCAAGATTGAATGTTTATTAGAGAGTTTGGTTTTGTCAATGAAAAAAAAAAAGAAAAATGTTTAGGAATATAATTTTGCAGTCTGTGAGATTTTAAATGTCATTTCATGCTCCTTTTAGTTTGAAATATACCAGGTAGCGATTATCATTGACAAAGTTCATGTGATCTTATAGAGTTTTCTTTTCCCTGTTAGGGTATATATTATCGCAACTTAGTAAAGTATTACATAGGCTACAAAATGTATGTGTTTTTGCATTCTTCTCAAGAATAAATGTCTTTTAAAAGGAAAGTAGTCCTCTGCATGTTTGGGTTTTATATGTATATTTTTTCAACAACGCAATTGCTTACATTATAAGATTTTTTAATCCTTTTGATGCTCTCCTCAAGAAGATATGTTTACAGGGTTAGGGTTAGGGTTAGGGTTAGGGTTAGGGTTTTCCCAACAAAGGATTGTGTAGCTTTGTTAGGTTTGAAATTTCATTTGGTGCTCTCCTTAAGTTAAAGTGTAAAAGGATAAGTAGGGTTTGGGTTTTTGTCTCAAGATTGAATGTTTATTAGAGAGTTTGGTTTTGTTAATGAAAAAAAAAAAAAAAGAAAATGTTTAGAAATATAATTTTGCAGTCTGTAAGATTTTAAATGTCATTTCATGCTCCCTTTAGTTTGAAATATACCAGATAGCCATTATCCTTGATAAGGCTCATTTGATCTTATGGAGTTTTTTCCCGGTTAGGGTAGTAATGGGGGATATTGGTAATAATGGGGGGTATTGGTAGTAATGGGAGGGTATTGGTAGTAATGGGGGGGTATTGGTAGTAATGGATGGGTATTGGTAGTAATGGGGGGGTATTGGTAGTAATGGTGGGTATTGGTAGTAATGGGGGGGTATTGGTAGTAATGGGGGGGGGGTATTGGTAGTAATGAGGGGGTATTGGTAGTAATGGTGGGTATTGGTAGTAATGGGGGGGTATTGGTACTAATGGGGGGGTATTGGTAGTAATGGGGGGGTATTGGTAGTAATGGGGGGTATTGGTAGTAATGGGGGTGTATTGGTAGTAATGGGGGGTATTGGTAGTAATGGGGGGTATTGGTAGTAATGGGGGGGGTATTGGTAATAATGGGGGGGGGTATTGGTAGTAATGGTGGGTATTGGTAGTAATGGGTGGGTATTGGTAGTAATGGGGGGGTATTGCTAGTAATGATGTTAGTAATGGGGGGTATTGGTAGTAATGGGGGGTATTGGTAGTAATGGGGGGTATTGGTAGTAATGGGGGGGTTTTGGTTTGGGTTTTTGTCTCAAGATTGAATGTTTATTAGAGAGTTTGGTTTTGTTAATGAAAAAAAAAAAAAAAGAAAATGTTTAGAAATATAATTTTGCAGTCTATAAGATTTTAAATGTCATTTCATGCTCCCTTTAGTTTGAAATATACCAGATAGCCATTATCCTTGATAAGGCTCATTTGATCTTATGGAGTTTTTTCCCGGTTAGGGTTAGGGTAGTAATGGGGGGTATTGGTAGTAATGGGGAATATTGGTAGTAATGGGGAATATTGGTAATAATGGGGGGGTATTGGTAGTAATGGGAGGGTATTGGTAGTAATGGGGGGGTATTGGTAGTAATGGATGGGTATTGGTAGTAATGGGGGGGTATTGGTAGTAATGGTGGGTATTGGTAGTAATGGGGGGGTATTGGTAGTAATGGGGGGGTATTGGTAGTAATGAGGGGGTATTGGTAGTAATGGTGGGTATTGGTAGTAATGGGGGGGTATTGGTAATAATGGGGGGGTATTGGTAGTAATGGGGGGGTATTGGTAGTAATGGGGGGTATTGGTACTAATGGGGGGGTATTGGTAGTAATGGGAGGGTATTGGTAGTAATGGGGGGGTATTGGTAGTAATGGATGGGAGTAATGGATGGGTATTGGTAGTAATGGGGGGGTATTGGTAGTAATGGTGGGTATTGGTAGTAATGGGGGGTATTGGTAGTAATGGGGGGTATTGGTAATAATGGGGGAGTATTGGTAGTAATGGGGGGGTATTGGTAGTAATGGATGGGTATTGGTAGTAATGGGGGGGTATTGGTAGTAATGGTGGGTATTGGTAGTAATGGGGGGGTATTGGTAGTAATGGTGGGTATTGGTAGTAATGGGGGGGTATTGGTAGTAATGGGGGGGGGGTATTGGTAGTAATGGGGGAGTATTGGTAGTAATGGTGGGTATTGGTAGTAATGGGGGGGTATTGGTAGTAATGGGGGGGTATTGGTAGTAATGGGGGGGTATTGCTAGTAATGATGTTAGTAATGGGGGGTATTGGTAGTAATGGGGGGTATTGGTAGTAATGGGGGGTATTGGTAGTAATGGGGGGGTTTTGGTTTGGGTTTTTGTCTCAAGATTGAATGTTTATTAGAGATTTTAGTTTTGTTAATGAAAAAAAAACAAGGAAAATGTTTAGGAATATCATTTAGCAGTCTGCAAGATTTTAAATGTCATTTCATGCTCCCTTTACTTTGAAATATACCAGGTAGCGATTATCATTGACAAAGTTCATGTGATCTTATAGAGTTTTCTTTTCCCTGTTAGGGTATATATTATCGCAACTTAGTAAAGTATTACATAGGCTACAAAATGTATGTGTTTTTGCATTCTTCTCAAGAATAAATGTCTTTTAAAAGGAAAGTAGTCCTCTGCATGTTTGGGTTTTATATGTATATTTTTTTCAACAACGTAATTGCTTACATTATAAGATTTTTTAATCCTTTTGATGCTCTCCTCAAGAAGATATGTTTACAGGGTTAGGGTTAGGGTTAGGGTTTTCCCAACAAAGGATTGTGTAGCTTTGTTAGGTTTGAAATTTCATTTGGTGCTCTCCTTAAGTTAAAGTGTAAAAGGATAAGTAGGGTTTGGGTTTTTGTCTCAAGATTGAATGTTTATTAGAGAGTTTGGTTTTGTTAATGAAAAAAAAAAGAAAATGTTTAGAAATATAATTTTGCAGTCTGTAAGATTTTAAATGTCATTTCATGCTCCCTTTAGTTTGAAATATACCAGGTAGCCATTATCCTTGATAAGGTTCATTTGATCTTATGGAGTTTTTTCCCTGTTAGGGTTAGGGTAGTAATGGGGGGTATTGGTAGTAATAGGGGGGTATTGGTAGTAATGGGTGGGTATTGGTAGTAATGGTGGGTATTGGTAGTAATGGGGGGGTATTGGTAGTAATGGTGGGTATTGGTAGTAATGGGGGGGGTATTGGTAGTAATGGGGGGGTATTGGTAGTAATGGGGGGTATTGGTAGTAATGGTGGGTATTGGTAGTAATGGGGGGGGGTATTGGTAGTAATGGGGGGGTATTGGTAGTAATGGGGGGTATTGGTACTAATGGGGGGTATTGGTAGTAATGGGGGGGTATTGGTAATAATGGGGGGTATTGGTAGTAATGGGGGGTATTGGTAGTAATGGGGGGGTATTGGTAGTAATGGTGGGTATTGGTAGTAATGGGGGGTATTGGTAGTAATGGGGGGGTATTGGTAGTAACGGGGGGTATTGGTAGTAATGGGGGGGTATTGGTAGTAATGGGGGGTATTGGTAGTAATGGGGGGGTATTGGTAATAATGGGGGGTATTGATAGTAATGGGGGGGTATTGGTAGTAATGGGGGGGTATTGGTAGTAATGGGGGTGTATTGGAAGTAATGGGGGTTATTGGTAGTAATTGGGGGTATTGGTAGTAATGGGGGGGTATTGGTAGTAATGGGGGGGTATTGGTACTAATGGGGGGTATTGGTAGTAATGGGGGGGTATTGGTAGTAATGGGGGGTATTGGTAGTAATGGTGGGTATTGGTAGTAATGGGGGGTATTGGTAGTAATGGGGGGGGGGGGTATTGGTAGTGATGGGGGGGTATTAATAGTAATGGGGGGGTATTGGTAGTAATGGGGGGGTATTGGTAGTAATGGGGGGGTATTGGTAATAATGGGGGGTATTGATAGTAATGGGGGGGTATTGGTAGTAATGGGGGGTATTGGAAATAATGGGGGGTATTGATAGTAATGGGGGGTATTGGTAGTAATGGGGGGTATTGGTATTAATGGGGGTATATTGGTAGTAATGGGGGGTATTGGTAGTAATGGGGGGTATTGGTAGTAATGGGGGGGTATTGGTAATAATGGGGTGTATTGGTAGTAATGGTGGGGTATTGGTAGTAATGGGGGGTATTGGTAGTAATGGGGGGGTATTCTTAGTAATGGTGTTAGTAATGGGGGGTATTGGTAGTAATGGGGGGTATTGCTAGTAATGATGTTAGTAATGCGGGGTATTGGTAGTAATGGGGGGGTATTGGTAGTAATGGGGGGGTATTGGTAGTAATGGGGGGTATTGGTAGTAATGGGGGGTATTGGTAGTAATGGGGGGGTATTGGTAGTAATGGGGGGGTATTGGTAGTAATGGGGGGTATTGGTAGTAATGGGGGGTATTGGTAGTAATTGGGGTATTGGTAGTAATGGGGGGTATTGGTAGTAATGGGGGGGTATTGCTAGTAATGGTGTTAGTAATGGGGGGTATTGGAAGTAATGGGGGGTATTGGTAGTAATGGGGGGGTATTGGTAGTAATGGTTTTAGTAATGGGGGGGTATTGGTAGTAATGGGGGAGTATTGGTAGTAATGATGTTAGTAATGGGGGGTATTGGTAGTAATGGGGGGTATTGGTAGTAATGGGGGGTATTGGTAGTAATGGGGGGGTTTTGGTTTGGGTTTTTGTCTCAAGATTGAATGTTTATTAGAGATTTTAGTTTTGTTAATGAAAAAAAAACAAGGAAAATGTTTAGGAATATCATTTAGCAGTCTGCAAGATTTTAAATGTAATTTCATGCTCCCTTTACTTTGAAATATACCAGGTAGCGATTATCATTGACAAAGTTCATGTGATCTTATAGAGTTTTCTTTTCCCTGTTAGGGTATATATTATCGCAACTTAGTAAAGTATTACATAGGCTACAAAATGTATGTGTTTTTGCATTCTTCTCAAGAATAAATGTCTTTTAAAAGGAAAGTAGTCCTCTGCATGTTTGGGTTTTATATGTATATTTTTTTCAACAACGTAATTGCTTACATTATAAGATTTTTTAATCCTTTTGATGCTCTCCTCAAGAAGATATGTTTACAGGGTTAGGGTTAGGGTTAGGGTTTTCCCAACAAAGGATTGTGTAGCTTTGTTAGGTTTGAAATTTCATTTGGTGCTCTCCTTAAGTTAAAGTGTAAAAGGATAAGTAGGGTTTGGGTTTTTGTCTCAAGATTGAATGTTTATTAGAGAGTTTGGTTTTGTTAATGAAAAAAAAAAGAAAATGTTTAGAAATATAATTTTGCAGTCTGTAAGATTTTAAATGTCATTTCATGCTCCCTTTAGTTTGAAATATACCAGGTAGCCATTATCCTTGATAAGGTTCATTTGATCTTATGGAGTTTTTTCCCTGTTAGGGTTAGGGTAGTAATGGGGGGTATTGGTAATAATTGGGGGATATTGGTAGTAATAGGGGGGTATTGGTAGTAATGGGTGGGTATTGGTAGTAATGGTGGGTATTGGTAGTAATGGGGGGGTATTGGTAGTAATGGTGGGTATTGGTAGTAATGGGGGGGTATTGGTAGTAATGGGGGGGTATTGGTAGTAATGGGGGGTATTGGTAGTAATGGTGGGTATTGGTAGTAATGGGGGGGGTATTGGTAGTAATGGGGGGGTATTGGTAGTAATAGGGGGTTTTGGTATTAATGGGGGGTATTGGTAGTAATGGGGGGGTATTGGTAATAATGGGGGGTATTGGTAGTAATGGGGGGGTATTGGTAGTAATGGGGGGGGTATTGGTAGTAATGGTGGGTATTGGTAGTAATGGGGGGTATTGGTAGTAATGGGGGGGTATTGGTAGTAACGGGGGGTATTGGTAGTAATGGGGGGGTATTGGTAGTAATGGGGGGTATTGGTAGTAATGGGGGGGTATTGGTAATAATGGGGGGTATTGATAGTAATGGGGGGGTATTGGTAGTAATGGGGGGGTATTGGTAGTAATGGGGGTGTATTGGAAGTAATGGGGGTTATTGGTAGTAATTGGGGGTATTGGTAGTAATGGGGGGGTATTGGTAGTAATGGGGGGGTATTGGTACTAATGGGGGGTATTGGTAGTAATGGGGGGGTATTGGTAGTAATGGGGGGTATTGGTAGTAATGGTGGGTATTGGTAGTAATGGGGGGTATTGGTAGTAATGGGGGGGGTATTGGTAGTGATGGGGGGGTATTGGTAGTAATGGGGGGTATTGGTAGTAATGGGGGGGTATTGGTAGTAATGGGGGGGTATTGGTAGTAATGGGGGGGTATTGGTAATAATGGGGGGTATTGATAGTAATGGGGGGGTATTGGTAGTAATGGGGGGTATTGGAAATAATGGGGGGTATTGATATAGTAATGGGGGGGTATTGGTAGTAATGGGGGGTATTGGTATTAATGGGGGTATATTGGTAGTAATGGGGGGTATTGGTAGTAATGGGGGGTATTGGTAGTAATGGGGGGGTATTGGTAATAATGGGGTGTATTGGTAGTAATGGTGGGGTATTGGTAGTAATGGGGGGTATTGGTAGTAATGGGGGGGTATTCTTAGTAATGGTGTTAGTAATGGGGGGTATTGGTAGTAATGGGGGGTATTGCTAGTAATGATGTTAGTAATGCGGGGGTATTGGTAGTAATGGGGGGGTATTGGTAGTAATGGGGGGGTATTGGTAGTAATGGGGGTATTGGTAGTAATGGGGGGTATTGGTAGTAATGGGGGGGTATTGGTAGTAATGGGGGGGTATTGGTAGTAATGGGGGGTATTGGTAGTAATGGGGGGTATTGGTAGTAATTGGGGTATTGGTAGTAATGGGGGGGGTATTGGTAGTAATGGGGGGGGTATTGCTAGTAATGGTGTTAGTAATGGGGGGTATTGGAAGTAATGGGGGGTATTGGTAGTAATGGGGGGGTATTGGTAGTAATGGTTTTAGTAATGGGGGGGGTATTGGTAGTAATAGGGGGGTATTGGTAGTAATGGGGGGTATTGCTAGTAATGGTGTTAGTAATTGGGGGTATTGGTAGTAATGGGGGGTATTGGTAGTAATGGGGGGTATTGGTAGTAATGGGGGGTATTGGTAGTAATGGGGGGGTATTGGTAGTAATGGGGGGGTATTGCTAGTAATGATGTTAGTAATGGGGGGGTATTGGTAGTAATGGGGGGGTATTGGTAGTAATGGGGGGGTATTGGTAGTAATGGGGGGGTATTGGTTTGGGTTTTTGTCTCAAGATTGAATGTTTATTAGAGATTTTAGTTTTGTTAATGAAAAAAAAAACAAGGAAAATGTTTAGGAATATAATTTAGCAGTCTGCAAGATTTTAAATGTCATTTCATGCTCCCTTTAGTTTGAAATATACCAGATAGCCATTATCCTTGATAAGGTTCATTTGATCTTATGGAGTTTTTTCCCTGTTAGGGTATATATTATCGCAACTTAGTAAAGTATTACATTGGCTACAAAATGTATGTGTTTTTGCATTCTTCTCAAGAATAAATGTCTTTTAAAAGGAAAGTAGTCCTCTGCATGTTTGGGTTTTATATGTATACTTTTTCAACAACGCAATTGCTTACATTATAAGATTTTTCATTCCTTTTGATGCTCTCCTCAAGAAGATATGTTTACATGGGACAGGGTTAGGATTTAGGGTTAGGATTTAGGGTTAGGATTTAGGGTTAGGGTTTAGGGTTAGGTTTTAGGGTTAGGGTTTAGGGTTAGGGTTTCCCCAATAAAGGATTGTGTAGCTTGTAAGATTTGAAAAGTCAATTGGTGCTCTCCTTAAGTTGAAATGTACCAGGATAAGTAGGGTTTGGGTTTTTGTCTCGAGATTGAATGTTTATTAGAGAGTTTGGTTCTGTTAATGAAAAAAAAAAAAGAAAATGTTTAGAAATATAATTTTGCAGTCTGTAAGATTTTAAATGTCATTTCATGCTCCCTTTAGTTTGAAATATACCAGGTAGCCATTATCCTTGATAAGGTTCATTTGATCTTATGGAGTTTTTTCCCGGTTAGGGTTAGGGTAGTAATGGGGGGTATTGGTAGTAATGGGGGGTATTGGTAATAATTGGGGGATATTGGTAGTAATGGGAGGGTATTGGTAGTAATAGGGGGGTATTGGTAGTAATGGATGGGTATTGGTAGTAATGGGGGGGTATTGGTAGTAATGGTGGGTATTGGTAGTAATGGGGGGTATTGGTAGTAATGAGGGGGGGTATTGGTAGTAATGGGGGGGTATTGGTAGTAATGGGGGGTATTGGTACTAATGGGGGGGGTATTAGTAGTAATGAGGGGGTATTGGTAATAATGGGGGGTATTGGTAGTAATGGGGGGGTATTGGTAGTAATGGGGGGGTATTGGTAGTAATGGTGGGTATTGGTAGTAATGGGGGGTATTGGTAGTAATGGGGGGGTATTGGTAGTAATGGGGGGGTATTGGTAGTAATGGGGGGGTATTGGTAGTAATGGGGGGATATTAATAATAATGGGGGGTATTGATAGTAATGGGGGGGTATTGGTAGTAATGGGGGGTATTGGTAGTAATGGGGGTGTATTGGTAGTAATGGGGGTTATTGGTAGTAATTGGGGGTATTGGTAGTAATGGGGGGTATTGGTAATAATGGGGGGTATTGATAGTAATGGGGGGTATTGGTAGTAATGGGGGGTATTGGTAGTAATGGGGGTGTATTGGTAATAATGGGGGTATTGGTAGTAATGGGGGGTATTGGTAGTAATGGGGGGGTATTGGTAGTAATGGGGGGTATTGGTAGTAATGGGGGGGTATTGGTAGTAATGGGGGTGTATTGGTAGTAATGGGGGTATTGGTAATAATGGGGGGGTATTGGTAGTAATCGGGGTGTATTGGTAGTAATGAGGGGTATTGGTAGTAATGGGGGGTATTGGTAGTAATGGGGGGTATTGGTAGTAATGGGGGGTATTGGTAGTAATAGGGGGTATTTGTAGTAATGGTGGGAATTGGTAGTAATGGGCGGGTATTGGTAGTAATGGGGGGTATTGGTACTAATGGGGGGGTATTGGTAGTAATGGGGGGGTATTGGTAATAATGGGGGGTATTGATAGTAATTGGGGGGTATTGGTAGTAATGGGGGGGTATTGGTTTGAGTTTTTGTCTCAAGATTGAATGTTTATTAGAGATTTTAGTTTTGTTAATGAAAAAAAAAAAAAGGAAAATGTTTAGGAATATAATTTAGCAGTCTGCAAGATTTTAAATGTCATTTCATGCTTCCTTTAGTTTGAAATATACCAGATAGCCATTATCCTTGATAAGGTTCATTTGATCTTATAGAGTTTTTTCCCTGTTAGGGTATATATTATCGCAACTTAGTAAAGTATTACATAGGCTACAAAATGTATGTGTTTTTGCATTCTTCTCAAGAATAAATGTCTTTTAAAAGGAAAGTAGTCCTCTGCATGTTTGGGTTTTATATGTATACTTTTTCAACAACGCAATTGCTTACATTATAAGATTTTTCATTCCTTTTGATGCTCTCCTCAAGAAGATATGTTTACATGGGACAGGGTTGGGGTTAGGGTTAGGGTTAGGGTTAGGGTTAGGGTTAGGGTTAGGGTTAGGGTTAGGGTTAGGGTTAGGGTTAGGGTTAGGGTTAGGGTTAGGGTTTTAGGGTTTTCCCAACAAAGGATTGTGTAGCTTTGTTAGGTTTGAAATTTCATTTTTTGCTCTCCTTAAGTTGAAGTGTACAAGGATAAGTAGGGTTTGGGTTTCTGTCTCAAGATTGAATGTTTATTAGAGAGTTTGGTTTTGTCAATGAAAAAAAAAAAGGAAAAATGTTTAGGAATATAATTTTGCAGTCTGTGAGATTTTAAATGTCATTTCATGCTCCTTTTAGTTTGAAATATACCAGGTAGCGATTATCATTGACAAAGTTCATGTGATCTTATAGAGTTTTCTTTTCCCTGTTAGGATATATATTATCGCAACTTAGTAAAGTATTACATAGGCTACAAAATGTATGTGTTTTTGCATTCTTCTTAAGAATAAATGTCTTTTAAAAGGAAAGTATCCTCTGCATGTTTGGGTTTTATATGTATATTTTTTCAACAACGCAATTGCTTACATTATAAGATTTTTTAATCCTTTTGATGCTCTCCTCAAGAAGATATGTTTACAGGGTTAGGGTTAGGGTTAGGGTTTTCCCAACAAAGGATTGTGTAGCTTTGTTAGGTTTGAAATTTCATTTGGTGCTCTCCTTAAGTTAACGTGTAAAAGGATAAGTAGGGTTTGGGTTTTTGTCTCAAGATTGAATGTTTATTAGAGAGTTTGGTTTTGTTAATGAAAAAAAAAAGAAAAGAAAATGTTTAGAAATATAATTTTGCAGTCTGTAAGATTTTAAATGTCATTTCATGCTCCCTTTAGTTTGAAATATACCAGATAGCCATTATCCTTGATAAGGCTCATTTGATCTTATGGAGTTTTTTCCCAGTTAGGGTTAGGGTAGTAATGGGGGGTATTGGTAGTAATGGGGAATATTGGTAGTAATGGGGGATATTGGTAATAATGGGGGGGTATTGGTAGTAATGGGAGGGTATTGGTAGTAATGGGGGGGTATTGGTAGTAATGGATGGGTATTGGTAGTAATGGGGGGGTATTGGTAGTAATGGGGGGTATTGGTAGTAATGGTGGGTATTGGTAGTAATGGGGGGGTATTGGTAGTAATGGGGGGGGGTATTGGTAGTAATGAGGGGGTATTGGTAGAAATGGTGGGTATTGGTAGTAATGGGGGGGTATTGGTACTAATGGGGGGGTATTGGTAGTAATGGGGGGGTATTGGTAGTAATGGGGGGTATTGGTAGTAATGGGGGTGTATTGGTAGTAATGGGGGGTATTGGTAGTAATGGGGGTGTATTGGTAGTAATGGGGAGGTATTGGTAGTAATGGGGGGTATTGGTAGTAATGGGGGGGTATTGGTAATAATGGGGGGGTATTGGTAGTAATGGTGGGTATTGGTAGTAATGGGGGGTATTGGTAGTAATGGGGGGTATTGGTAGTAATGGGGGGTATTGGTAGTAATGGGGGGGTTTTGGTTTGGGTTTTTGTCTCAAGATTGAATGTTTATTAGAGAGTTTGGTTTTGTTAATGAAAAAAAAAAAAAAAGAAAATGTTTAGAAATATAATTTTGCAGTCTATAAGATTTTAAATGTCATTTCATGCTCCCTTTAGTTTAAAATATACCAGATAGCCATTATCCTTGATAAGGCTCATTTGATCTTATGGAGTTTTTTCCCGGTTAGGGTTAGGGTAGTAATGGGGGGTATTGGTAGTAATGGGGAATATTGGTAGTAATGGGGAATATTGGTAATAATGGGGGGGTATTGGTAGTAATGGGAGGGTATTGGTAGTAATGGGGGGGTATTGGTAGTAATGGATGGGTATTGGTAGTAATGGGGGGGTATTGGTAGTAATGGTGGGTATTGTTAGTAATGGAGGGGTATTGGTAGTAATGGGGGGGGGGTATTGGTAGTAATGAGGGGGTATTGGTAGTAATGGTGGGTATTGGTAGTAATGGGGGGGTATTGGTAATAATGGGGGGTATTGGTAGTAATGGGGGGGTATTGGTAGTAATGGGGGGTATTGGTACTAATGGGGGGGGTATTGGTAGTAATGGGGGGGTATTGGTAGTAATGGGGGTTATTGGTAGTAATGGGGGTGTATTGGTAGCAATGGGGGGTATTGGTAGTAATGGGGGTATTGGTAGTAATGGGGGGGTATTGGTAATAATGGGGGGGGTATTGGTAGTAATGGTGGGTATTGGTAGTAATGGGGGGGTATTGGTAGTAATGGGGGGGTATTGCTAGTAATGATGTTAGTAATGGGGGGTATTGGTAGTAATGGGGGGTATTGGTAGTAATGGGGGGGTTTTGGTTTGGGTTTTTGTCTCAAGATTGAATGTTTATTAGAGAGTTTGGTTTTGTCAATGAAAAAAAAAAAAAGAAAAATGTTTAGGAATATAATTTTGCAGTCTGTGAGATTTTAAATGTCATTTCATGCTCCTTTTAGTTTGAAATATACCAGGTAGCGATTATCATTGACAAAGTTCATGTGATCTTATAGAGTTTTCTTTTCCTTGTTAGGGTATATATTATCGCAACTTAGTAAAGTATTACATAGGCTACAAAATGTATGTGTTTTTGCATTCTTCTCAAGAATAAATGTCTTTTAAAAGAAAAGTAGTCCTCTGCATGTTTGGGTTTTATATGTATATTTTTTTCAACAACGCAATTGTTTACATTATAAGATTTTTTAATCCTTTTGATGCTCTCCTCAAGAAGATATGTTTACAGGGTTAGGGTTAGGGTTTTCCCAACAAAGGATTGTGTAGCTTTGTTAGGTTTGAAATTTCATTTGGTGCTCTCCTTAAGTTAAAGTGTAAAAGGATAAGTAGGGTTTGGGTTTTTGTCTCAAGATTGAATGTTTATTAGAGAGTTTGGTTTTGTTAATGAAAAAAAAAAAGAAAATGTTTAGAAATATAATTTTGCAGTCTGTAAGATTTTAAATGTCATTTCATGCTCCCTTTAGTTTGAAATATACCAGGTAGCCATTATCCTTGATAAGGTTCATTTGATCTTATGGAGTTTTTTTCCCTGTTAGGGTTAGGGTTAGGGTAGTAATGGGGGGTATTGGTAGTAATGGTGGGTATTGGTAGTAATGGGGGGGTATTGGTAGTAATGGTGGGTATTGGTAGTAAGGGGGGGGGGTATTGGTAGTAATGGGGGGGGGTATTGGTAGTAATGGTGGGTATTGGTAGTAATGGGGGGGTATTGGTAGTAATGGGGGGGGTTTTGGTAGTAATGGGGGGTATTGGTAGTAATGGGGGGTATTGGTACTAATGGGGGGGTATTAGTAGTAATGGGGGTGTATTGGTACTAATGGGGGGTATTGGTAATAATGGGGGGGTATTGGTAGTAATGGGGGGGTATTGGTAGTAATGGTGGGTATTGGTAGTAATGGGGGGTATTGGTAGTAATGGGGGGGTATTGGTAGTAACGGGGGTATTGGTAGTAATGGGGGGGTATTGGTAGTAATGGGGGGGTATTGGTAGTAATGGGGGGGTATTGGTAATAATGGGGGGTATTGATAGTAATGGGGGGGGTATTGGTAGTAATGGGGGTGTATTGGTAGTAATGGGGGTTATTGGTAGTAATTGGGGGTATTGGTAGTATTGGGGGGGTATTGGTAATAATGGGGGGTATTGATAGAAATGGGGGGTATTGGTAGTAATGGGGGGTATTGGTAGTAATGGTGGGGTATTGGTAGTAATGGGGGTGTATTGGTAGTAATGGGGGGTATTGGTAGTAATGGGGGGTATTGGTAGTAATGGGGGGGGTATTGGTAGTAATGGGCGGTATTGGTAGTAATGGGGGGTATTGGTAGTAATGGTGGGTATTGGTAGTAATGGGGGGGTATTGGTAGTAATGGGGGGTATTGGTACTAATGGGGGGGTATTGGTAGTAATGGGGGGTATTGGTAATAATGGGGGGTATTGATAGTAATGGGGGGGTATTGGTAGTAATGGGGGGGGGGTATTGGTTTGGGTTTTTGTCTCAAGATTGAATGTTTATTAGAGATTTTAGTTTTGTTAATGAAAAAAAAAACAAGGAAAATGTTTAGGAATATAATTTAGCAGTCTGCAAGATTTTAAATGTCATTTCATGCTCCCTTTAGTTTGAAATATACCAGATAGCCATTATCCTTGATAAGGTTCATTTGATCCTATGGAGTTTTTTCCCTGTTAGGGTATATATTATCGCAACTTAGTAAAGTATTACATAGGCTACAAAATGTATGTGTTTTTGCATTCTTCTCAAGAATAAATGTCTTTTAAAAGGAAAGTAGTCCTCTGCATGTTTGGGTTTTATATGTATACTTTTTCAACAACGCAATTGCTTACATTATAAGATTTTTCATTCCTTTTGATGCTCTCCTCAAGAAGATATGTTTACATGGGACCTGGTTGGGGTTAGGGTTAGGGTTAGGGTTAGGGTTAGGGTTAGGGTTAGGGATAGGGTTAAGGTTAGGGTTAGGGTTAGGGTTAGGGTTAGGGTTAGGGTTTTCCCAACAAAGGATTGTGTAGCTTTGTTAGGTTTGAAATTTCATTTGGTGCTCTCCTTAAGTTAAAGTGTAAAAGGATAAGTAGGGTTTGGGTTTTTGTCTCAAGATTGAATGTTTATTAGAGAGTTTGGTTTTGTTAATGAAAAAAAAAAGAAAATGTTTAGAAATATAATTTTGCAGTCTGTAAGATTTTAAATGTCATTTCATGCTCCCTTTAGTTTGAAATATACCAGGTAGCCATTATCCTTGATAAGGTTCATTTAATCTTATGGAGTTTTTTTCCCTGTTAGGGTTAGGGTAGTAATGGGGGGGTATTGGTAGTAATGCATGGGTATTGGTAGTAATGGGGGGGTATTGGTAGTAATGCATGGGTATTGGTAGTAATGGAGGGGTATTGGTAGTAATGGTGGGTATTGGTAGTAATGGGGGGTATTGGTTGTAATGGGGGGGTATTGGTAGTAATGGTGGGTATTGGTAGTAATGGGGGGGTATTAGTAGTAATGGGGTGGTATTGGTAGTAATGGGGGGGTATTGGTAGTAATGGGGGGTATTGGTACTAATGGGGGGGTATTGGTAGTAATGGGGGGGTATTGGTAGTAATGGGGGTGTATTGGTAGTAATGGGGGGTATTGGTAGTAATGGGGGGTATTGGTAGTAATGGGGGGGTATTGGTAATAATGGGGGGTATTGGTAGTAATGGGGGGTATTGGTAGTAATGGGGGGGTATTGGTAGTAATGGTGGGTATTGGTAGTAATGGGGGGGTATTGGTAGTAATGGGGGGTATTGGTAGTAACGGGGGGTATTGGTAGTAATGGGGGGTATTGGTAGTAATGGGGGGTATTGGTAGTAATGGGGGGTATTGGTAATAATGGGGGGTATTGATAGTAATGGGGGGGTATTGGTAGTAATGGGGGGTATTGGTAGTAATGTGGGTGTATTGGTAGTAATGGGGGTTATTGGTAGTAATTGGGGGTATTGGTAGTAATGGGGGGGTATTGGTAATAATGGGGGGTATTGATAGTAATGGGGGGTATTGGTAGTAATGGGGGGTATTGGTAGTAATGGGGGTGTATTGGTAGTAATGGGGGGTATTGGTAGTAATGGGGGGGTATTGGTAATAATGGGGGGTATTTGTAGTAATGGGGGGTATTGGTAGTAATGGGGGGTATTGGTAGTAATGGGGGGGGGTATTGGTAGTAATGGTGGGGTATTGGTAGTAATGGGGGGTATTGGTAGTAATGGGGGGTATTGGTAGTAATGGTGTTAGTAATGGGGGGTATTGGTAGTAATGGGGGGTATTGCTAGTAATGATGTTAGTAATGCAGGGGTATTGGTAGTAATAAGGGGGATTTGGTAGTAATGGGGGGGGTATTGGTAATAATGGGGGGGGTATTGGTAGTAATGGGGGGTATTGGTAGTAATGGGGGTGTATTGGTAGTAATGGGGGGTATTGGTAGTAATGGGGGGTATTGGTAGTAATGGTGGGTATTGGTAGTAATGGGGGGGTATTGGTAGTAATGGGGGGGTATTGGTAGTAATGGGGGGTATTGGTAGTAATGGTGGGTATTGGTAGTAATGGGGGGTATTGGTAGTAATGGGGGTGTATTGGTAGTAATGGGGGTTATTGGTAGTAATTGGGATTATTGGTAGTAATGGGGGGGTATTGGTAATAATGGGGGTATTGCTAGTAATGGGGGGGTATTGGTAATAATGGGGGGTATTGGTAGTAATGGGGGGATATTGGTAGTAATGGGGGGTATTGGTAGTAATGGTGGGTATTGGTAGTAATGGGGGGGGTATTGGTAGTAATGGGGGGGGTATTGGTTTTGGTTTTTGTCTCAAGATTGAATGTTTATTAGAGATTTTAGTTTTGTTAATGAAAAAAAAAACAAGGAAAATGTTTAGGAATATAATTTAGCAGTCTGCATGATTTTAAATGTCATTTCATGCTCCCTTTAGTTTGAAATATACCAGATAGCCATTATCCTTGATAAGGTTCATTTGATCTTATGGAGTTTTTTCCCTGTTAGGGTATATATTATCGCAACTTAGTAAAGTATTACATAGGCTACAAAATGTATGTGTTTTTGCATTCTTCTCAAGAATAAATGTCTTTTAAAAGGAAAGTAGTCCTCTGCATGTTTGGGTTTTATATGTATACTTTTTCAACAACGCAATTGCTTACATTATAAGATTTTTCATTCCTTTTGATGCTCTCCTCAAGAAGTTATGTTTACATGGGACAGGGTTGGGGTTAGGGTTGGGGTTAGGGTTAGGGTTAGGGTTAGGGTTAGGGTTAGGGTTAGGGTTAGGGTTAGGGTTAGGGTTAGGGTTAGGGTTAGGGTTAGGGTTAGGGTTAGGGTTAGGGTTAGGGTTTTCCCAACAAAGGATTGTGTAGCTTTGTTAGGTTTGAAATTTCATTTGGTGCTCTCCTTAAGTTAAAGTGTAAAAGGATAAGTAGGGTTTGGGTTTTTGTCTCAAGATTGAATGTTTAGTAGAGAGTTTGGTTTTGTTAATGAAAAAAAAAAAAAAAAGAAAATGTTTAGAAATATAATTTTGCAGTCTGTAAGATTTTAAATGTCATTTCATGCTCCCTTTAGTTTGAAATATACCAGATAGCCATTATCCTTGATAAGGCTCATTTGATCTTATGGAGTTTTTTCCCGGTTAGGGTTAGGGTAGTAATGGGGGGTATTGGTAGTAATGGGGGGTATTGGTAATAATTGGGGGGTATTGGTAGTAATGGGAGGGTATTGGTAGTAATGGGGGGTATTGGTAGTAATGGATGGGTATTGGTAGTAATGGGGGGGTATTGGTAGTAATGGTGGGTATTGGTAGTAATGGGGGGGTATTGGTAGTAATGGGGGGTATTGGTAGTAATGAGGGGGTATTGGTAGTAATGGTGGGTATTGGTAGTAATGGGGGGGTATTGGTAGTAATGGGGGGTATTGGTAGTAATGGGGGGGGTATTGGTAGTAATGGGGGGTATTGGTACTAATGGGGGGGTATTGGTAGTAATGGGGGGGTATTGGTAGTAATGGGGGGTATTGGTAGTAATGGGGGTGTATTGGTAGTAATGGGGGGTATTGGTAGTAATGGGGGGGTATTGGTAATAATGGGGGGGGGGGTATTGGTAGTAATGGTGGGTATTGGTAGTAATGGGGGGGTATTGGTAGTAATGGGGGGGTATTGCTAGTAATGATGTTAGTAATGGGGGGTATTGGTAGTAATGGGGGGTATTGGTAGTAATGGGGGGTATTGGTAGTAATGGGGGGGTTTTGGTTTGGGTTTTTGTCTCAAGATTGAATGTTTATTAGAGATTTTAGTTATGTTAATGAAAAAAAAAAAAAGGAAAATGTTTAGGAATATCATTTAGCAGTCTGCAAGATTTTAAATGTCATTTCATGCTCCCTTTACTTTGAAATATACCAGATAGCCATTATCCATGATAAGGTTCATTTGATCTTATGGAGTTTTTTACCTGTTAGGGTATATATTATCGCAACTTAGTAAAGTATTACATAGGCTACAAAATGTATGTGTTTTTGCATTCTTCTCAAGAATAAATGTCTTTTAAAAGGAAAGTAGTCCTCTGCATGTTTGGGTTTTATATGTATATTTTTTTCAACAACGCAATTGCTTACATTATAAGATTTTTTAATCCTTTTGATGCTCTCCTCAAGAAGATATGTTTACAGGGTTAGGGTTAGGGTTTTCCCAACAAAGGATTGTGTAGCTTTGTTAGGTTTGAAATTTCATTTGGTGCTCTCCTTAACTTAAAGTGTAAAAGGATAAGTAGGGTTTGGGTTTTTGTCTCAAGATTGAATGTTTATTAGAGAGTTTGGTTTTGTTAATGAAAAAAAATGAAAATGTTTAGAAATATAATTTTGCAGTCTGTAAGATTTTAAATGTCATTTCATGCTCCCTTTAGTTTGAAATATACCAGGTAGCCATTATCCTTGATAAGGTTCATTTGATCTTATGGAGTTTTTTCCTTGTTAGGGTTAGGGTAGTAATGGGGGGTATTGGTAGTAATGGGGGGTATTGGTAATAATTGGGGGATATTGGTAGTAATGGATGGGTATTGGTAGTAATGGGGGGGTATTGGTAGTAATGGTGGGTATTGGTAGTAATGGGGGGGTATTGGTAGTAATGGGGGGGGGTATTGGTAGTAATGGGGGGGTATTGGTAGTAATGGGGGGGTATTGGTAGTAATGGTGGGTATTGGTAGTAATGGGGGGGTATTGGTAGTAATGGGGGGGGGGTATTGGTAGTAATGGGGGGGTATTGGTAGTAATGGGGGGTATTGGTACTAATGGGGGGTATTGGTAGTAATGGGGGGGTATTGGTAATAATGGGGGGTATTGGTAGTAATGGGGGGGTATTGGTAGTAATGGGGGGGTATTGGTAGTAATGGTGGGTATTGGTAGTAATGGGGGGTATTGGTAGTAATGGGGGGGTATTGGTAGTAACGGGGGGTATTGGTAGTAATGGGGGGGTATTGGTAGTAATGGGGGGGTATTGGTAGTAATGGGGGGGTTTTGGTAATAATGGGGGGTATTGATAGTAATGGGGGGGTATTGGTAGTAATGGGGGGGTATTGGTAGTAATGGGGGTGTATTGGAAGTAATGGGGGTTATTGGTAGTAATTGGGGGTATTGGTAGTAATGGGGGGATATTGGTAGTAATGGGGGGGTATTGGTAGTAATGGGGGGTATTGGTAGTAATGGGGGGGTATTGGTAGTAATGGGGGGTATTGGTAGTAATGGTGGGTATTGGTAGTAATGGGGGGTATTGGTAGTAATGGGGGGGGGTATTGGTAGTGATGGGGGGGTATTGGTAGTAATGGGGGGTATTGGTAGTAATGGGGGGGTATTGGTAGTAATGGGGGGGTATTGGTAGTAATGGGGGGGTATTGGTAATAATGGGGGGTATTGATAGTAATGGGGGGGTATTGGTAGTAATGGGGGGTATTGGAAATAATGGGGGGTATTGATAGTAATGGGGGGGTATTGGTAGTAATGGGGGGTATTGGTAGTAATGGGGGTGTATTGGTAGTAATGGGGGGTATTGGTAGTAATGGGGGGTATTGGTAGTAATGGGGGGGTATTGGTAATAATGGGGTGTATTGGTAGTAATGGTGGGGTATTGGTAGTAATGGGGGGTATTGGTAGTAATGGGGGGTATTCTTAGTAATGGTGTTAGTAATGGGGGGTATTGGTAGTAATGGGGGGTATTGCTAGTAATGATGTTAGTAATGCGGGGGTATTGGTAGTAATGGGGGGGTATTGGAAGTAATGGGGGGGTATTGGTAGTAATGGGGGGGTATTGGTAGTAATGGGGGGGTATTGGTAGTAAAGGGGGTGTATTGGTTGTAATGGGGGGTATTGATAGTAATGGGGGGTATTGGTAGTAATGGGGGGGTATTGGTAGTAATGGGGGGTATTGGTAGTAATGGGGGGGTATTGGTAGTAATGGGGGGGTATTGGTAGTAATGGGGGGTATTGGTAGTAATGGGGGGTATTGGTAGTAATTGGGGTATTGGTAGTAATGGGGGGGTATTGGTAGTAATGGGGGGGTATTGCTAGTAATGGTGTTAGTAATGGGGGGGTATTGGAAGTAATGGGGGGTATTGGTAGTAATGGGGGGTATTGGTAGTAATGGTTTTAGTAATGGGGGGGGTATTGGTAGTAATAGGGGGGTATTGGTAGTAATGGGGGGGTATTGCTAGTAATGGTGTTAGTAATGGGGGGTATTGGTAGTAATGGGGGGTATTGGTAGTAATGGGGGGTATTGGTAGTAATGGGGGGGTATTGCTAGTAATGATGTTAGTAATGGGGGGTATTGGTAGTAATGGGGGGGTATTGGTAGTAATGGGGGGGGTATTGGTAGTAATGGGGGGGTATTGGTTTGGGTTTTTGTCTCAAGATTGAATGTTTATTAGAGATTTTAGTTTTGTTAATGAAAAAAAAAACAAGGAAAATGTTTAGGAATATAATTTAGCAGTCTGCAAGATTTTAAATGTCATTTCATGCTCCCTTTAGTTTGAAATATACCAGATAGCCATTATCCTTGATAAGGTTCATTTGATCTTATGGAGTTTTTTCCCTATTAGGTTATATATTATCGCAACTTTGTAAAGTATTACATAGGCTACAAAATGTATGTGTTTTTGCATTCTTCTCAAGAATAAATGTCTTTTAAAAGGAAAGTAGTCCTCTGCATGTTTGGGTTTTATATGTATACTTTTTCAACAACGCAATTGCTTACATTATAAGATTTTTCATTCCTTTTGATGCTCTCCTCAAGAAGATATGTTTACATGGGACAGGGTTAGGGTTTTAGGGTTTTAGGGTTTTAGGGTTTTAGGGTTTTAGGGTTTTAGGGTTTTAGGGTTTTAGGGTTTTAGGGTTTTAGGGTTTTAGGGTTTTAGGGTTTTAGGGTTTTAGGGTTTTAGGGTTTTAGGGTTTTAGGGTTTTCCCAACAAAGGATTGTGTAGCTTTGTTAGGTTTGAAATTTCATTTTTTGCTCTCCTTAAGTTGAAATGTACCAGGATAAGTAGGGTTTGGGTTTTTGTCTCAAGACTGAATGTTTATTAGAGAGTTTGGTTTTGTCAATGAAAAAAAAAAAAGAAAAATGTTTAGGAATATAATTTTGCAGTCTGTGAGATTTTAAATTTCATTTCATGCTCCTTTTAGTTTGAAATATACCAGGTAGCGATTATCATTGACAAAGTTCATGTGATCTTATAGTTTGTTTTTTTCCCTGTTAGGGTATATATTATCGCAACTTAGTAAAGTATTACATAGGCTACAAAATGTATGTGTTTTTGCATTCTTCTTAAGAAAAAATGTCTATTAAAAGTAAAGTAGTCCTCTGCATGTTTGGGTTTTATATGTAGATTTTTTCAACAACGCAATTGCTTACATTATAAGATTTTTTAATCCTTTTGATGCTCTCCTCAAGAAGATATGTTTACAGGGTTAGGGTTAGGGTTAGGGTTTTCCCAACAATGGATTTTGTAGCTTTGTTAGGTTTGAAATTTCATTTGGTGCTCTCCTTAAGTTAAGGTGTACCAGGATAAGTAGGGTTTGGGTTTTTGTCTCAAGGTTGAATGTTTATTAGAGAGTTTGGTTTTGTTAATGAAAAAAAAAAAAGAAAATGTTTAGAAATATAATTTTGCAGCCTGTAAGATTTTAAATGTCATTTCATGCTCCCTTTAGTTTGAAATATACCAGGTAGCCATTATCCTTGATAAGGTTCATTTGATCTTATGGAGTTTTTTCCGGGTTAGGGTTAGGGTTAGGGTAGTAATGGGGGGGTATTGGTAGAAATGGGGGGGTATTGGTAGTAATGGGGGTATTGGTAATAATGGGGGGGTATTGGTAGTAATGGGAGGGTATTGGTAGTAATGGGGGGGTATTGGTAGTAATGGAAGGGTATTGGTAATAATGGGGGGTATTGATAGTAATGGGGGGGTATTGGTAGTAATGGGGGGTATTGGTAGTAATGGGAGTGTATTGGTAGTAATGGGGGGTATTGGTAGTAATGGGGGGTATTGGTAGTAATGGGGGGGGGGTATTGGTAGTAATGGGGGGTATTGGTAGTAATGGGGGGTATTGGTAGTAATGGGGTGGTATTGGTAGTAATGGGGGTATTGGTAGTAACGGTGGGGTATTGGTAGTAATGGGGGGTATTGGTAGTAATTGGGGGTATTGGTAATAATGGTGTTAGTAATGGGGGGTATTGGTAGTAATGGGAGGTATTGCTAGTAATGATGTTAGTAATGCGGGGGTATTGGTAGTAATGGGGGGGTATTGGTAGTAATGGGGGGGTATTGGTAATAATGGGGGGTATTGGTAGTAATGGGGGGTATTGGTAGTAATGGGGGGGTATTGGTAGTAATGGGGGTGTATTGGTAGTAATGGGGGGTATTGGTAGTAATGGGGGGTATTGGTAGTAATGGGGGGGTATTGGTAGTAATGGGGGGGTATTGGTAGTAATGGGGGGGTATTGGTAGTAATGGGGGGCATTCGTAGTAATGGGGGGTATTGCTAGTAATGATGTTAGTAATGGGGGGGTATTGGTAGTAATGGGGGGGTATCGGTAGTAATGGGGGGGTATTGGTAGTAATGGGGGGGTATTGGTTTGGGGTTTTGTCTCAAGATTGAATGTTTATTAGAGATTTTAGTTTTTTTAATGAAAAAAAAAACAAGGAAAATGTTTAGGAATATAATTTAGCAGTCTGCAAGATTTTAAATGTCATTTCATGCTCCCTTTAGTTTTAAATATACCAGATAGCCATTATCCTTGATAAGGTTCATTTGATCTTATGGAGTTTTTTCCCTGTTAGGGTATATATTATCGCAACTTAGTAAAGTATTACATAGGCTACAAAATGTATGTGTTTTTGCATTCTTCTCAAGAATAAATGTCTTTTAAAAGGAAAGTAGTCCTCTGCATGTTTGGGTTTTATATGTATACTTTTTCAACAACGCAATTGCTTACATTATAAGATTTTTCATTCCTTTTGATGCTCTCCTCAAGAAGATATGTTTACATGGGACAGGGTTAGGGTTAGGGTTAGGGTTAGGGTTAGGGTTAGGGTTAGGGTTAGGGTTAGGGTTAGGGTTAGGGTTAGGGTTAGGGTTTTAGGGTTTTAGGGTTAGGGTTTCCCCAATAAAGGATTGTGTAGCTTGTAAGATTTGAAGTGTCAATTGGTGCTCTCCTTAAGTTGAAATGTACCAGGATAAGTAGGGTTTGGGTTTTTGTCTCAAGATTGAATGTTTATTAGAGAGTTTGGTTCTGTTAATGAAAAAAAAAAAAAGAAAATGTTTAGAAATATAATTTTGCAGTCTGTAAGATTTTAAATGTCATTTCATGCTCCCTTTAGTTTGAAATATACCAGGTAGCCATTATCCTAGATAAGGTTCATTTGATCTTATGGAGTTTTTCCCTGTTAGGGTATATATTATCGCAATTAAATAAAGTATTACATAGGCTACAAAATGTATGTGTTTTTGCATTCTTCTCAAGAATAAATGTATTTTAAAGGGAAAGTAGTCCCCTACATGTTTGGGTTTTATATGTATATTTTTTCAACAACGCAATTGCTTACATTATGGGGGGGTATTGGTAGTAATGGGGGGGTATTGGTAGTAATGGGGGGCATTGGTAGTAATGGGGGGTATTGCTAGTAATGATGTTAGCAATGGGGGGTATTGGTAGTAATGGGAGGGTATTGGTAGTAATGGGGGGGTATTGGTTTGGGTTTTTGTCTCAAGATTGAATGTTTATTAGAGATTTTAGTTTTGTTAATGAAAAAAAAAACAAGGAAAATGTTTAGGAATATAATATAGCAGTCTGCAAGATTTTAAATGTCATTTCATGCTCCCTTTAGTTTGAAATATACCAGGTAGCCATTATCCTTGATAAGGTTCATTTGATCCTATGGAGTTTTTTCCCTGTTAGGGTATATATTATCGCAATTTAGTAAAGTATTACATAGGCTACAAAATGTATGTGTTTTTGCATTCTTCTCAAGAATAAATGTCTTTTAAAAGGAAAGTAGTCCCCTGCATGTTTGGGTTTTATATGTATATTTTTTCAACAACGCAGTTGCTTACATTATAAGATTTTTCATTCCTTTTGATGCTCTCCTCAAGAAGATATGTTTACATGGGACAGGGTTAGGGTTAGGGTTAGGGTTTTAGGGTTAGGGTTTTAGGGTTAGGGTTAGGGTTAGGGTTAGGGTTAGGGTTAGGGTTAGGGTTAGGGTTAGGGTTAGGGTTAGGGTTAGGGTTAGGGTTAGGGTTAGGGTTAGGGTTAGGGTTAGGGTTTTAGGGTTTCCCCAATAAAGGATTGTGTAGCTTGTAAGATTTGAAATGTCAATTGGTGCTCTCCTTAAGTTGAAATGTACCAGGATAAGTATGGTTTGGGTTTTTGTCTCAAGATTGATTGTTGTTAGAGAGTTTGGTTCTGTTAATGAAAAAAAAAAAAGAAAATGTTTAGAAATATAATTTTGCAGTCTGTAAGATTTTAAATGTCATTTCATGCTCCCTTTAGTTTGAAATATACCAGGTAGCCGTTATCCTTGATAAGGTTCATTTGATCTTATGGAGTTTTTTCCCTGTTAGGGTATATATTATCGCAATTTAGTAAAGTATTACATAGGCTACAAAATGTATGTGTTTTTGCATTCTTCTCAAGAATAAATGTCTTTTAAAAGGAAAGTAGTCCCCTGCATGTTTGGGTTTTATATGTATATTTTTTCAACAACGCAGTTGCTTACATTATAAGATTTTTCATTCCTTTTGATGCTCTCCTCAAGAAGATATGTTTACATGGGACAGGGTTAGGGTTAGGGTTAGGGTTTTAGGGTTAGGGTTTTAGGGTTAGGGTTAGGGTTTTAGGGTTAGGGTTTTAGGGTTAGGGTTTTAGGGTTAGGGTTAGGGTTAGGATTTCCCCAATAAAGGATTGTGTAGCTTGTAAGATTTGAAATGTCAATTGGTGCTCTCCTTAAGTTGAAATGTACCAGGATAAGTAGGGTTTGGGTTTTTGTCTCAAGATTGATTGTTGTTAGAGAGTTTGGTTCTGTTAATGAAAAAAAAAAAAAAAGAAAATGTTTAGAAATATAATTTTGCAGTCTGTAAGATTTTAAATGTCATTTCATGCTCCCTTTAGTTTGAAATATACCAGGTAGCCATTATCTTTGATAAGGTTCATTTGATCTTATGGAGTTTTTCCCCTGTTAGGGTATATATTATCGCAACTTAGTAAAGTATTACATAGGCTACAAAATGTATGTGTTTTTGCATTCTTCTCAAGAATAAATGTCTTTTAAAAGGAAAGTAGTCCCCTGCATGTTTGGGTTTTATATGTATATTTTTTCAACAACGCAATTGCTTACATTATAAGATTTTTCATTTCTTTTGATGCTCTCCTCAAGAAGATATGTTTACATGGGACAGGGTTAGGGTAAGGGTTAGGGTTAGGGTTAGGGTTAGGGTTAGGGTTAGGGTTAGGGTTAGGGTTAGGGTTAGGGTTAGGGTTAGGGTTAGGGTTAGGGTTAGGGTTAGGGTTAGGGTTAGGGTTAGGGTTAGGGTTAGGGTTTCCCCAATAAAGGATTGTGTAGCTTGTAAGATTTGAAATGTCAATTGGTGCTCTCCTTAAGTTGAAATGTACCAGGATAAGTAGGGTTTGGGTTTTTGTCTCAAGATTGATTGTTGTTAGAGAGTTTGGTTCTGTTAATGAAAAAAAAAAAATGTTTAGAAATATAATTTTGCAGTCTGTAAGATTTTAAATGTCATTTCATGCTCCCTTTAGTTTGAAATATACCAGGTAGCCATTATCCTTGATAAGGTTCATTTGATCTTATGGAGTTTTTTCCCTGTTAGGGTATATATTATCGCAATTTAGTAAAGTATTACATAGGCTACAAAATGTATGTGTTTTTGCATTCTTCTCAAGAATAAATGTCTTTTAAAAGGAAAGTAGTCCCCTGCATGTTTGGATTTTATATGTATATTTTTTCAACAACGCAATTGCTTACATTATAAGATTTTTCATTCCTTTTGATGCTCTCCTCAAGAAGATATGTTTACATGGGACAGGGTTAGGGTTAGGGTTAGGGTTAGGGTTAGGGTTAGGGTTAGGGTTAGGGTTAGGGTTAGGGTTAGGGTTAGGGTTAGGGTTAGGGTTAGGGTTAGGGTTAGGGTTAGGGTTAGGGTTAGGGTTAGGGTTAGGGTTAGGGTTAGGGTTAGGGTTAGGGTTAGGGTTAGGGTTAGGGTTAGGGTTAGGGTTAGGGTTAGGGTTAGGGTTAGGGTTAGGGTTAGGGTTTCCCCAATAAAGGATTGTGTAGCTTGTAAGATTTGAAATGTCAATTGGTGCTCTCCTTAAGTTGAAATGTACCAGGATAAGTATGGTTTGGGTTTTTGTCTCAAGATTGATTGTTGTTAGAGAGTTTGGTTCTGTTAATGAAAAAAAAAAAGAAAATGTTTAGAAATATAATTTTGCAGTCTGTAAGATTTTAAATGTCATTTCATGCTCCCTTTAGTTTGAAATATACCAGGTAGCCATTATCCTTGATAAGGTTCATTTGATCTTATGGAGTTTTTTCCCTGTTAGGGTATATATTATCGCAATTTAGTAAAGTATTACATAGGCTACAAAATGTATGTGTTTTTGCATTCTTCTCAAGAATAAATGTCTTTTAAAAGGAAAGTAGTCCCCTGCATGTTTGGGTTTTATATGTATATTTTTTCAACAACGCAATTGCTTACATTATAAGATTTTTCATTCCTTTTGATGCTCTCCTCAAGAAGATATGTTTACATGGGACAGGGTTAGGATTGAGGGTTAGGGTTAGGGTTAGGGTTAGGGTTAGGGTTAGGGTTAGGGTTAGGGTTAGGGTTAGGGTTAGGGTTAGGGTTAGGGTTAGGGTTAGGGTTAGGGTTAGGGTTAGGGTTAGGGTTAGGGTTAGGGTTAGGGTTAGGGTTAGGGTTAGGGTTAGGGTTAGGGTTAGGGTTAGGGTTAGGGTTAGGGTTTTAGGGTTTTAGGGTTTTCCCAACAAAGGATTGTGTAGCTTTGTTAGGTTTGAAATTTCATTTTTTGCTCTCTTTAAGTTGAAATGTACCAGGATAAGTAGGGTTTGGGTTTTTGTCTCAAGATTGAATGTTTATTAGAGAGTTTGGTTTTGTTAATGGAATAAAAAAAAAAGAAAAATGTTTAGGAATATAATTTTGCAGTCTGTGAGATTTTAAATGTCATTTCATGCTCCTTTTAGTTTGAAATATACCAGGTAGCGATTATCATTGACAAAGTTCATGTGATCTTATAGAGTTTTTTTTCCTTGTTAGGGTATATATTATCGCAACTTAGTAAAATATTACATAGGCTACAAAATGTATGTGTTTTTGCATTCTTCTCAAGAATAAATGTCTTTTAAAAGGAAAGTAGTCCTCTGCATGTTTGGGTTTTATATGTATATTTTTTCAACAACGCAATTGCTTACATTATAAGGTTTTTTTTAATCCTTTTGATGCTCTCCTCAAGAAGATATGTTTACAGGGTTAAGGTTAGGGTTAGGGTTAGGGTTAGGGTTAGGGTTAGGGTTTTCTCAACAAAGGATTGTGTAGCTTTGTTAGGTTTGAAATTTCATTTGGTGCTCTCCTTAAGTAAAAGTGCACCAGGATAAGTAGGGTTTGGGTTTTTGTCTCAAGATTGAATGTTTATTAGAGAGTTTGGTTTTGTTAATGAAAAAAAAAAGAAAATATTTAGGAATATAATTTTGCAGTCTGTAAGATTTTAAATGTCATTTCATGCTCCTTTTAGTTTGAAATATACCAGGTAGCCATTATCCATGATAAGGTTCATTTAATCTTATGGAGTTTTTTCCCGGTTAGGGTTAGGGTTAGGGTAGTAATGGGGGGGGTATTGGTAGTAATGGGGGGTATTGGTAATAATGGGGGGTATTGGTAGTAATGGGAGGGTATTGGTAGTCATTGGGGGTATTGGTAGTAATGGGGGGTATTGGTAGTAATGGTGGGTATTGGTAGTAATGGGGGGTATTGGTAGTAATGGGGGGGTATTGGTAGTAATGGGGGGGTATTGGTAGTAATGGGGGGGTATTGGTAGTAATGGGGGGTATTGGTAGTAATGGGGGGGTATTGGTAGTAATGGGGGGTATTGGTAGTAATGGGGGGGTATTGGTAATAATGGGGGGTATTGATAGTAATGGGGGGGTATTGGTAGTAATGGGGGGTAATGGTAGTAAAGGGGGTGTATTGGTAGTAATGGGGGTTATTGGTAGTAATGGGGGGTATTGGTAGTAATGGGAGGGTATTGGTAGTAATGGGGGGGTATTGGTTTGGCTTTTTGTCTCAAGATTGAATGTTTATTAGAGATTTTAGTTTTGTTAATGAAAAAAAAAACAAGGAAAATGTTTAGGAATATAATATAGCAGTCTGCAAGATTTTAAATGTCATTTCATGCTCCCTTTAGTTTGAAATATACCAGGTAGCCATTATCCTTGATAAGGTTCATTTGATCTTATGGAGTTTTTTCCCTGTTAGGGTATATATTATCGCAATTTAGTAAAGTATTACATAGGCTACAAAATGTATGTGTTTTTGCATTCTTCTCAAGAATAAATGTCTTTTAAAAGGAAAGTAGTCCCCTGCATGTTTGGGTTTTATATGTATATTTTTTCAACAACGCAGTTGCTTACATTATAAGATTTTTCATTCCTTTTGATGCTCTCCTCAAGAAGATATGTTTACATGGGACAGGGTTAGGGTTAGGGTTAGGGTTAGGGTAAGGGTAAGGGTAAGGGTAAGGGTAAGGGTAAGGGTAAGGGTAAGGGTAAGGGTAAGGGTAAGGGTAAGGGTAAGGGTAAGGGTAAGGGTAAGGGTAAGGGTTAGGGTTTCCCCAATAAAGGATTGTGTAGCTTGTAAGATTTGAAATGTCAATTGGTGCTCTCCTTAAGTTGAAATGTACCAGGATAAGTAGGGTTTGGGTTTTTGTCTCAAGATTGATTGTTGTTAGAGAGTTTGGTTCTGTTAATGAAAAAAAAAAATGTTTAGAAATATAATTTTGCAGTCTGTAAGATTTTAAATGTCATTTCATGCTCCCTTTAGTTTGAAATATACCAGGTAGCCATTATCCTTGATAAGGTTCATTTGATCTTATGGAGTTTTTTCCCTGTTAGGGTATATATTATCGCAATTTAGTAAAGTATTACATAGGCTACAAAATGTATGTGTTTTTGCATTCTTCTCAAGAATAAATGTCTTTTAAAAGGAAAGTAGTCCCCTGCATGTTTGGATTTTATATGTATATTTTTTCAACAACGCAATTGATTACATTATAAGATTTTTCATTCCTTTTGATGCTCTCCTCAAGAAGATATGTTTACATGGGACAGGGTTAGGGTTAGGGTTAGGGTTAGGGTTAGGGTTAGGGTTAGGGTTAGGGTTAGGGTTAGGGTTAGGGTTAGGGTTAGGGTTAGGGTTAGGGTTAGGGTTAGGGTTAGGGTTAGGGTTAGGGTTAGGGTTAGGGTTAGGGTTAGGGTTAGGGTTAGGGTTAGGGTTAGGGTTAGGGTTAGGGTTAGGGTTAGGGTTAGGGTTAGGGTTTCCCCAATAAAGGATTGTGTAGCTTGTAAGATTTGAAATGTCAATTGGTGCTCTCCTTAAGTTGAAATGTACCAGGATAAGTATGGTTTGGGTTTTTGTCTCAAGATTGATTGTTGTTAGAGAGTTTGGTTCTGTTAATGAAAAAAAAAAAAGAAAATGTTTAGAAATATAATTTTGCAGTCTGTAAGATTTTAAATGTCATTTCATGCTCCCTTTAGTTTGAAATATACCAGGTAGCCATTATCCTTGATAAGGTTCATTTGATCTTATGGAGTTTTTTCCCTGTTAGGGTATATATTATCGCAATTTAGTAAAGTATTACATAGGCTACAAAATGTATGTGTTTTTGCATTCTTCTCAAGAATAAATGTCTTTTAAAAGGAAAGTAGTCCCCTGCATGTTTGGGTTTTATATGTATATTTTTTCAACAACGCAATTGCTTACATTATAAGATTTTTCATTCCTTTTGATGCTCTCCTCAAGAAGATATGTTTACATGGGACAGGGTTAGGGTTAGGGTTAGGGTTAGGGTTAGGGTTAGGGTTAGGGTTAGGGTTAGGGTTAGGGTTAGGGTTAGGGTTAGGGTTAGGGTTAGGGTTAGGGTTAGGGTTAGGGTTAGGGTTAGGGTTAGGGTTAGGGTTAGGGTTAGGGTTAGGGTTAGGGTTAGGGTTAGGGTTAGGGTTAGGGTTAGGGTTTCCCCAAAAAAGGATTATGTAGCTTGTTAGATTTGAAATGTCAATTGGTGCTCTCCTTAAGTTGAAATGTACCAGGATAAGTAGGGTTTGGGTTTTTGTCTCAAGATTGAATGTTTATTAGAGAGTTTGGTTCTGTTAATGAAAAAAAAAAAAGAAAATGTTTAGAAATATAATTTTGCAGTCTGTAAGATTTTAAATGTCATTTCATGCTCCCTTTAGTTTGAAATATACCAGGTAGCCATTATCCTTGATAAGGTTCATTTGATCTTATGGAGTTTTTTCCCGGTTAGGGTTAGGGTAGTAATGGGGGGTACTGGTAGTAATGGGGGGGTATTAGTAGTAATGGGAGGGTATTGGTAGTAATGGGGGGTATTGGTAGTAATGGGGGGTACTGGTAGTAATGGGGGGGTATTAGTAGTAATGGGGGGTATTGGTAGTAATGGGGGGTATTGGTAGTAATGGGGGGTCATTGGTAGTAATGGGGGGTATTGGTAGTAATGGGGGGGTATTGGTAATAATGGGGGGTATTGATAGTAATGGGGGGTATTGGTAGTAATGGGGGGTATTGGTAGTAAAGGGGGTGTATTGGTAGTAATGGGGGTTATTGGTAGTAATGGGGGGTATTGGTAGTAATGGGGGGTATTGGTAATAATGGGGGGTATTGATAGTAATGGGGGGTATTGGTAGTAATGGGGGGTATTGGTAGTAATGGGGGGTATTGGTAATAATGGGGGGTATTGGTAGTAATGGGGGGTATTGGTAGTAATGGGGGGTATTGGTAGTAATGGGGAGTATTGGTAGTAATGGGGGGGTATTGGTAGTAATTGGGGGGGGTATTGGTAGTAATGGGGTGGTATTGGTAGTAATGGGGGTATTGGTAGTAATTGGGGGTATTGGTAGTAATGGGGGGTATTGGTAATAATGGGGGGTATTGGTAGTAATGGGGGGTATTGGTAATAATGGGGGGGTATTGGTAGTAATGAGGGGTATTGGTAGTAATGGGGGTATTGGTAGTAATGGGGGGAATACTAGTAATGGTGTTAGTAATGGGGGGTATTGGTAGTAATGGTGTTCGTAATGGGGGGGTATTGGTAGTAATGGGGGGTATTGCTAGTAATGATGTTAGTAATTGGGGGGTATTGGTAGTAATGGGGGGTATTGGTAGTACTGGGGGGGTATTGGTAGTAATGAGGGGGTATTGGTAATAATGGGGGGTATTGGTAGTAATGGGGGGTATTGGTAGTAATGGGGGGTATTGGTAGTAATGGGTGGGTATTGCTAATAATGGGGGGTATTGATAGTAATGGGGGGGTATTGGTAGGAATGGGGGGTATTGGTAATAATGGGGGGTATTGATAGTAATGGGGGGGTATTGGTAGTAATGGGGGGGTATTGGTAGTAATGGGGGTGTATTGGTAGTAATGGGGGTTATTGGTAGTAATGGGGGGTATTGGTAGTAATGGGGGGTATTGGTAATAATGGGGGGTATTGATAGTAATGGGGGGGGTATTGGTAGTAATGGGGGGTTTTGGTAGTAATGGGGGTATTGGTAGTAATGGGGGGGTATTGGTAATAATGGCTGGTATTGGTAGTAATGGGGGGTATTGTTAGTAATGGGGGGGTATTGGTAGTAATGGGGGGGTATTGGTAGTAATGGGGGTATTGGTAGTAATGGGGGGTATTGATAATAATGGGGGGGTATTGGCAGTAATGGGAGGTATTGGTAATAATGGGGGGTATTGGTAGTAATGAGGGGTATTGGTAGTAATGGGGGGTATTGGTAGTAATGGGGGGGATTACTAGTAATGGTGTTAGTAATGGGGGGTATTGGTAGTAATGGTGTTAGTAATGGGGGGTATTGGTAGTAATGGGGGGTATTGCTCGTAATGATGTTAGTAATGGGGGGGTATTGGTAGTAATGGGGGGTATTGGTAGTAATGGGGGGTATTGGTAGTAATATGGGGGTATTGGTAATAATGGGGGTATTGGTAGTAATGGGGGAGTATTGGTAGTAATGGGGGGTATTGGTAGTTATGGGTGGGTATTGCTAGTAATGGGGGGGGTATTGATAGTAATGGGGGGTATTGGTAGGAATGGGGGGTATTGGTAGTAATGGGGGGGTATTGGTACTAATGGGGGGATATTGGTAGTAATGGTATTAGTAATGGGAAGGATAGGTAGTAATGGGGGGGTATTGCTAGTAATGGTATTAGTAATGGTGGGTATTGGTAGTAAAGGGGGTATTGGTAGTAATGGGGGGTATTGGTAGTAATGGGGTGGTATTGGTAATAAAGGGGGGGTATTGGTAGTAATGGGGGGTATTGGTAGTAATGGGGGGTAGTGATAGTAATGGGGGGGTATTGGTAGTAATGGGGGGGTATTGGTAGTAATGGTGGGGTATTGGTAGTAATGGGGGGTATTGGTAGTAATGGGGGGGTATTGGTAGTAATGGGGGGTATTGGTAGTAATGGTGGGTATTGGTAGTAATGGGGGGTATTGGTAGTAATGGGGGGGGTATTGGTAGTGATGGGGGGGTATTGGTAGTAATGAGGGGTATTGGTAGTAATGGGGGGGTATTGGTAGTAATGGGGGGGTATTGGTAGTAATGGGGGGTATTGGTAATAATGGGGGGTATTGATAGTAATGGGGGGGTATTGGTAGTAATGGGGGGGTATTGGAAATAATGGGGGGTATTGATAGTAATGGGGGGGTATTGGTAGTAATGGGGGGTATTGGTAGTAATGGGGGTGTATTGGTAGTAATGGGGGGTAGTGGTAGTAATGGGGGGTATTGGTATTAATGGGGGGTATTGGTAATAATGGGATGTATTGGTAGTAATGGTGGGGTATTGGTAGTAATGGGGGGGTATTGGTAGTAATGGGGGGGTATTGCTAGTAATGATGTTAGTAATGCGGGGTATTGGTAGTAATGGGGGGTATTGGTAGTAATGGGGGGTATTGGTAGTAATGGGGGGGTATTGGTAGTAATGGGGGGGTATTGGTAGTAAAGGGGGTGTATTGGTTGTAATGGGGGGTATTGGTAGTAATGGGGGGGAATTGGTAGTAATGGGGGGGTATTGGTAGTAATGGGGGGTATTGGTAGTAATGGGGGGGTATTGGTAGTAATGGGGGGGTATTGGTAGTAATGGGGGGTATTGGTAGTAATGGGGGGTATTGGTAGTAATTGGGGTATTGGTAGTAATGGGGTGGTATTGGTAGTAATGGGGGGGTATTGCTAGTAATGGTGTTAGTAATGGGGGGGTATTGGAAGTAATGGGGGGTATTGGTAGTAATGGGGGGGTATTGGTAGTAATGGTTTTAGTAATGGGGGGGTATTGGTAGTAATAGGGGGGTATTGGTAGTAATGGGGGATATTGCTAGTAATGGTGTTAGTAATGGGGGGTATTGGTAGTAATGGGGGGGTATTGGTAGTAATGGGGGGTATTGGTAGTAATGGGGGTATTGGTAGTAATGGGGGGGGTATTGGTAGTAATGGGGGGGTATTGCTAGTAATGATGTTAGTAATGGGGGGTATTGGTAGTAATGGGGGGGTATTGGTAGTAATGGGGGGGTATTGGTTTGGGTTTTTGTCTCAAGATTGAATGTTTATTAGAGATTTTAGTTTTGTTAATGAAAAAAAAAACAAGGAAAATGTTTAGGAATATAATTTAGCAGTCTGCAAGATTTTAAATGTCATTTCATGCTCCCTTTAGTTTGAAATATACCAGATAGCCATTATCCTTGATAAGGTTCATTTCATCTTATGGAGTTTTTTCCCTGTTAGGGTATATATTATCGCAACTTAGTAAAGTATTACATTGGCTACAAAATGTATGTGTTTTTGCATTCTTCTCAAGAATAAATGTCTTTTAAAAGGAAAGTAGTCCCCTGCATGTTTGGGTTTTATATGTATATTTTTTCAACAACGCAATTGCTTACATTATAAGATTTTTAATTCATTTTGATGCTCTCCTCAAGAAGATATGTTTACATGGGACAGGGTTAGGATTTAGGGTTAGGATTTAGGGTTAGGATTTAGGGTTAGGGTTAGGGTTAGGGTTTCCCCAATAAAGGATTGTGTAGCTTGTAAGATTTGAAAGGTCAATTGGTGCTCTCCTTAAGTTGAAATGTACCAGGATAAGTAGGGTTTGGGTTTTTGTCTCAAGATTGAATGTTTATTAGAGAGTTTGGTTCTGTTAATGAAAAAAAAAAAGAAAATGTTTAGAAATATAATTTTGCAGTCTGTAAGATTTTAAATGTCATTTCATGCTCCCATTAGTTTGAAATATACCAGGTAGCTATTATCCTTGATAAGGCTCATTTGATCTTATGGAGTTTTTTCCCGGTTAGGGTTAGGGTAGTAATGGGGGGGTATTGGTAGTAATTGGTAGTAATGGGGGGGTATTGGTAGTAATGGGGGGTATTGGTAGTAATGGGAGGGTATTGGTAGTAATGGGAGGGTATTGGTAGTAATTGGGGGTATTGGTAGTAATGGGGGGGTATTGGTAGTAATGGTGGGTATTGGTAGTAATGAGGGGGTATTGGTAGTAATGGGGGGTATTGGTAGTAATGGGGGGTATTGGTAGTAATAGGGGGGTATTGGTAGTAAAGGGGGGTATTGGTAGTAATGGGGGGGTATTGGTAGTAATGGGGGGTATTGGTAGTAATGGGGGGTATTGGTAATAATGGGGGGTATTGATAGTAATGGGGGGGTATTGGTAGTAATGGGGGGGGTATTGGTAGTAAAGGGGGTGTATTGGTAGTAATGGGGGTTATTGGTAGTAATGGGGGGTATTGGTAGCAATGGGGGGGGTATTGGTAATAATGGGGGGTATTGATAGTAATGGGGGGGTATTGGTAGTAATGGAGGGTATTGGTAATAATGGGGGGGTATTGGTAGTAATGGGAGGGTATTGGTAGTAATGGGAGGGTATTGGTAGTAATTGGGGTATTGGTAGTAATGGGGGGGGGTATTGGTAGTAATGGTGGGTATTGGTAGTAATGGGGGGTATTGGTAATAATGGGGGGTATTGGTAGTAATGGGGGGGTATTGGTAGTAATGGGGGGTATTGGTAGTAATGGGGGGATATTGGTAGTAATGGGGGTGTATTGGTAGTAATGGGGGTATTGGTAGTAATGGGGGGTATTGGTAGTAATGGGGGGGTATTGGTAGTAATGGGGGGGTATTGGTAGTAATGGGGGGTATTGGTAGTAATGGGGGGTATTGGTAGTAATGGGGGTTATTGGTAGTAATGGGGGGTATTGGTAGTAATGGGGGGTATTGGTAATAATGGGGGGTATTGATAGTAAAGGGGGGGTATTGGTAGTAATGGGGGGGTATTGGTAGTAATGGGGGTGTATTGGTAGTAATGGGGGTTATTGGTAGTAATTGGGGGTATTGGTAGTAATGGGGGGTATTGGTAATAATGGGGGGTATTGATAGTAATGGGGGTATTGGTAGTAATGGGGGGTATTGGTTGTAATGGGGGTGTATTGGTAGTAATGGGGGGTATTGGTAGCAATGGGGGGTATTGGTAGTAATGGGGGGTATTGGTAATAATGGGGGGTATTGGTAGTATTGGGGGGTATTGGTAGTAATGGGGGGGTATTGGTAGTAATGGGGGGTATTGGCAGTAATGGGGGGGTATTGGTAGTAATGGTGGGGTATTGGTAGTAATGGGGGGTATTGGTAGTAATGGGGGGGTATTGGTAGTAATGGTGTTAGTAATGGGGGGTATTGGTAGTCATGGGGGGTATTGCTAGTAATGATGTTAGTAATGCGGGGGTATTGGTAGTAATGGGGGGGGTATTGGTAGTAATGGGGGGTATTGGTAGTAATGGGGGGGTATTGGTAATAATGGGGGGGTATTGGTAGTAATGGGGGGGTATTGGTAGTAATGGGGGTGTATTGGTAGTAATGGGGGGTATTGGCAGTAATGGGGGGTATTGGTAGTAATGGGGGGGGGGTATTGGTAGTAATGGGGGGTATTGGTAGTAATGGGGGGTTATTGGTAGTAATGGGGGGTATTGGTAGTAATGGGGGGGTATTGGTAGTAATGGGGGGTATTGGTAGTAATGGGGGGTATTGTAATAATGGGGGGTATTGGTAGTAATGGGGGGGTATTGGTAGTAATTGGGGGGGGGGGTATTGGTAGTAATGGGGGGTATTGGTAATAATGGGGGGTATTGATAGTAATGGGGGGGGTATTGGTAGTAATGGGGGGTATTGGTAGTAATGGGGGTGTATTGGTAGTAATGGGGGGTATTGGTAGTAATGGGGGGGTATTTGTAGTAATGGGGGGTTATTGGCAGTAATGGGGGGTATTGGTAGTAATGGGGGGTATTGGTAGTAATGGTGGGTTATTGGTAGTAATGGGGGGGTATTGGCAGTAATGGGGGGGTATTGGTAGTAATGGTGTTAGTAATGGGGGGTATTGGTAGTAATGGGGGTATTGCTAGTAATGATGTTAGTAATGCGGGGGTATTGGTAGTAATGGGGGGGGTGTTGGTAGCAATGGGGGGTATTGGTAATAATGGTGGGTATAGGTAGTAATGGGGGGTATTGGTAGTAATGGGGGATATTGGTAGTAATGGGGGGTATTGGTAGTAATGGGGGGTATTGGTAGTAATGGGGGTTATTAGTAGAAATGGGAGGTATTGGTAGTAATGGGGGGGTATTGGTAATAAGGGGGGGCATTGATAGTAATGGGGGGGTATTGGTAGTAATTGGGGGGTATTGGTAGTAATGGGGGTGTATTGGTAGTAATGGGGGCTATTGGTAGTAATTGGGGGTATTGGTAGTAATGGGGGGGTATTGGTAATAATGGGGGGTATTGATAGTAATGGGGGGTATTGGTAGTAATGGGGGGTATTGGTTGTAATGGGGGTGTATTGGTAGTAATGGGGGGTATTGGTAGTAATGGGGGGGTATTGGTAGTAATGGTGTTAGTAATGGGGGGTATTGGTAGTAATGGGGGGTATTGCTAGTAATGATGTTAGTAATGCGGGGGTATTGGTAGTAATGGGGGGGTGTTGGTAGCAATGGGGGGTATTGGTAATAATGGGGGGTATTGGTAGTAATGGGGGGTATTGGTAGTAATGGGGGGATATTGGTAGTAATGGGGGTGTATTGGTAGTAATGGGGGGGTATTGGTAGTAATGGTGTTAGTAATGGGGGGTATTGGTAGTCATGGGGGGTATTGCTAGTAATGATGTTAGTAATGCGGGGGTATTGGTAGTAATGGGGGGGGTATTGGTAGTAATGGGGGGTATTGGTAGTAATGGGGGTATTGGTAGTAATGGGGGGGGTATTGGAAGTAATGGGGGGTATTGGTAGTAATGGGGGGGTATTGGTAGTAATGGTTTTAGTAATGGGGGGGTATTGGTAGTAATAGGGGGGTATTGGTAGTAATGGGGGATATTGCTAGTAATGGTGTTAGTAATGGGGGGTATTGGTAGTAATGGGGGTATTGGTAGTAATGGGGGGGTATTGGTAATAATGGGGGGGTATTGGTAGTAATGGGGGGGTATTGGTAGTAATGGGGGTGTATTGGTAGTAATGGGGGGTATTGGTAGTATTGGGGTATTGGTAGTAATGGGGGGTATTGGTAGTAATGGGGGGTATTGGTAGTAATGGGGGGGTATTGGTAGTAATGGGGGGTATTGGTAGTAATGGGGGGTATTGTAAAAATGGGGGGTATTGGTAGTAATGGGGGGGTAGTATTGGTAGTAATGGGGGGTATTGGTAGTATTGGGGTATTGGTAGTAATGGGGTGGTATTGGTAGTAATGGGGGGTATTGCTAGTAATGGTGTTAGTAATGGGGGGGTATTGGAAGTAATGGGGGGTATTGGTAGTAATGGGGGGGTATTGGTAGTAATGGTTTTAGTAATGGGGGGGTATTGGTAGTAATAGGGGGGTATTGGTAGTAATGGGGGATATTGCTAGTAATGGTGTTAGTAATGGGGGGTATTGGTAGTAATGGGGGTATTGGTAGTAATGGGGGGGTATTGGTAATAATGGGGGGGTATTGGTAGTAATGGGGGGGTATTGGTAGTAATGGGGGTGTATTGGTAGTAATGGGGGGTATTGGCAGTAATGGGGGGTATTGGTAGTAATGGGGGGGGGGTATTGGTAGTAATGGGGGGTATTGGTAGTAATGGGGGGTTATTGGTAGTAATGGGGGGGTATTGGAAGTAATGGGGGGTATTGGTAGTAATGGGGGGGTATTGGTAGTAATGGTTTTAGTAATGGGGGGGTATTGGTAGTAATAGGGGGGTATTGGTAGTAATGGGGGATATTGCTAGTAATGGTGTTAGTAATGGGGGGTATTGGTAGTAATGGGGGTATTGGTAGTAATGGGGGGGTATTGGTAATAATGGGGGGGTATTGGTAGTAATGGGGGGGTATTGGTAGTAATGGGGGTGTATTGGTAGTAATGGGGGGTATTGGCAGTAATGGGGGGTATTGGTAGTAATGGGGGGGGGGTATTGGTAGTAATGGGGGGTATTGGTAGTAATGGGGGGTTATTGGTAGTAATGGGGGGTATTGGTAGTAATGGGGGGGTATTGGTAGTAATGGGGGGTATTGGTAGTAATGGGGGGTATTGTAAAAATGGGGGGTATTGGTAGTAATGGGGGGGTAGTATTGGTAGTAATGGGGGGTATTGGTAGTATTGGGGTATTGGTAGTAATGGGGTGGTATTGGTAGTAATGGGGGGGTATTGCTAGTAATGGTGTTAGTAATGGGGGGGTATTGGAAGTAATGGGGGGTATTGGTAGTAATGGGGGGGGTATTGGTAGTAATGGTTTTAGTAATGGGGGGGTATTGGTAGTAATAGGGGGGTATTGGTAGTAATGGGGGATATTGCTAGTAATGGTGTTAGTAATGGGGGGTATTGGTAGTAATGGGGGGGTATTGGTAGTAATGGGGGGTATTGGTAGTAATGGGGGTATTGGTAGTAATGGGGGGGGTATTGGTAGTAATGGGGGGGTATTGCTAGTAATGATGTTAGTAATGGGGGGTATTGGTAGTAATGGGGGGGTATTGGTAGTAATGGGGGGGTATTGGTTTGGGTTTTTGTCTCAAGATTGAATGTTTATTAGAGATTTTAGTTTTGTTAATGAAAAAAAAAACAAGGAAAATGTTTAGGAATATAATTTAGCAGTCTGCAAGATTTTAAATGTCATTTCATGCTCCCTTTAGTTTGAAATATACCAGATAGCCATTATCCTTGATAAGGTTCATTTCATCTTATGGAGTTTTTTCCCTGTTAGGGTATATATTATCGCAACTTAGTAAAGTATTACATTGGCTACAAAATGTATGTGTTTTTGCATTCTTCTCAAGAATAAATGTCTTTTAAAAGGAAAGTAGTCCCCTGCATGTTTGGGTTTTATATGTATATTTTTTCAACAACGCAATTGCTTACATTATAAGATTTTTAATTCATTTTGATGCTCTCCTCAAGAAGATATGTTTACATGGGACAGGGTTAGGATTTAGGGTTAGGATTTAGGGTTAGGATTTAGGGTTAGGGTTAGGGTTAGGGTTTCCCCAATAAAGGATTGTGTAGCTTGTAAGATTTGAAAGGTCAATTGGTGCTCTCCTTAAGTTGAAATGTACCAGGATAAGTAGGGTTTGGGTTTTTGTCTCAAGATTGAATGTTTATTAGAGAGTTTGGTTCTGTTAATGAAAAAAAAAAAGAAAATGTTTAGAAATATAATTTTGCAGTCTGTAAGATTTTAAATGTCATTTCATGCTCCCATTAGTTTGAAATATACCAGGTAGCTATTATCCTTGATAAGGCTCATTTGATCTTATGGAGTTTTTTCCCGGTTAGGGTTAGGGTAGTAATGGGGGGGTATTGGTAGTAATTGGTAGTAATGGGGGGGTATTGGTAGTAATGGGGGGTATTGGTAGTAATGGGAGGGTATTGGTAGTAATGGGAGGGTATTGGTAGTAATTGGGGGTATTGGTAGTAATGGGGGGGTATTGGTAGTAATGGTGGGTATTGGTAGTAATGAGGGGGTATTGGTAGTAATGGGGGGTATTGGTAGTAATGGGGGGTATTGGTAGTAATAGGGGGGTATTGGTAGTAAAGGGGGGTATTGGTAGTAATGGGGGGGTATTGGTAGTAATGGGGGGTATTGGTAGTAATGGGGGGTATTGGTAATAATGGGGGGTATTGATAGTAATGGGGGGGTATTGGTAGTAATGGGGGGGTATTGGTAGTAAAGGGGGTGTATTGGTAGTAATGGGGGTTATTGGTAGTAATGGGGGGTATTGGTAGCAATGGGGGGGGTATTGGTAATAATGGGGGGTATTGATAGTAATGGGGGGGTATTGGTAGTAATGGAGGGTATTGGTAATAATGGGGGGGTATTGGTAGTAATGGGAGGGTATTGGTAGTAATGGGAGGGTATTGGTAGTAATTGGGGTATTGGTAGTAATGGGGGGGGGTATTGGTAGTAATGGTGGGTATTGGTAGTAATGGGGGGTATTGGTAATAATGGGGGGTATTGGTAGTAATGGGGGGGTATTGGTAGTAATGGGGGGTATTGGTAGTAATGGGGGGATATTGGTAGTAATGGGGGTGTATTGGTAGTAATGGGGGTATTGGTAGTAATGGGGGGTATTGGTAGTAATGGGGGGGTATTGGTAGTAATGGGGGGGTATTGGTAGTAATGGGGGGTATTGGTAGTAATGGGGGGTATTGGTAGTAATGGGGGTTATTGGTAGTAATGGGGGGTATTGGTAGTAATGGGGGGTATTGGTAATAATGGGGGGTATTGATAGTAAAGGGGGGGTATTGGTAGTAATGGGGGGGTATTGGTAGTAATGGGGGTGTATTGGTAGTAATGGGGGTTATTGGTAGTAATTGGGGGTATTGGTAGTAATGGGGGGTATTGGTAATAATGGGGGGTATTGATAGTAATGGGGGTATTGGTAGTAATGGGGGGTATTGGTTGTAATGGGGGTGTATTGGTAGTAATGGGGGGTATTGGTAGCAATGGGGGGTATTGGTAGTAATGGGGGGTATTGGTAATAATGGGGGGTATTGGTAGTATTGGGGGGGTATTGGTAGTAATGGGGGGGTATTGGTAGTAATGGGGGGTATTGGCAGTAATGGGGGGGTATTGGTAGTAATGGTGGGGTATTGGTAGTAATGGGGGGTATTGGTAGTAATGGGGGGGTATTGGTAGTAATGGTGTTAGTAATGGGGGGTATTGGTAGTCATG